>NC_091957.1:52767080-52942080 GCF_031021105.1 Erythrolamprus reginae
TTATTTTATTTTATTATTATTATTTTTATTATTTTATTTTATTTTATTTTATTTTATTTTATTTTATTTTATTATTTTATTTTATTTTATTTTATTTTATTTTATTTTTATTTTATTTTTTAAATGTATTTATTTATTTTTATTTTTATTTATTTATTTTATTTATTTGTTAGAACAATTAGCCAGTGGAACAACTTGTCTCCAGAAGTTGTGGGTGCTCCATCACTGGAGGTTTTTAAGAAGCTATCAGAAAAGCATTTTGTCCTTAGGGGTATAAATTCTTCTGCTTGGGCAGAGGGTTCGATTAGAAGACCTCCAAGGGTCCCTTCCGACTCCTTTATTCCCTTCAAGGCTTCATCTCAGGAGAATAAAGCCCAGGCCTCTTTCTTTTTTTAAAAAAAATAATACTAATGCATGAAAGTCAATCCCATGGACGGTTCTTGGCCTATTTTGATTTCCCAGCAGGAACCCGAAAGCATTTTCCAGGACAGGCTTTGAGCGCAGCTGTGACTTCTGGCCTTTGCGTTCCTAAGGTGTTTACGTTACGGGGAATTTTGAGGTCTGGGAACAAACCGGCCGGCCGTGGGGACAGGACATGGGAGGGGGGGAAGCCGCTGAGGGGGGAAAAACAAAACTTAATTTGGACCCGCCAGCTTCTTTGGCCTGCAGTCAAGAAAGGCCCGGAGGGAACCTTCCTTTGAACACAGCAAGGCAGGACCATCATAGCAGGACGAACAACAGGGATGCTGCTGGCAAAGCACGGAGCGGCTCACACGGGCCCATTGGATTGGGATACGGGGAGTCCTCGACTTGCGACCACCACCAACCCCCCCCCATTTCTGTCACTAAGCAAAACATTTCAGAGGAATCTTGCCTCGTTTTATGAATTTTCCTGTCACAGTTGTTCAACGAATCCCGGCCATTGTTTGTGTTGTGCAGTCTCTAACGTACGATCGCAACCGACTCCCCAATGTCAGTCGCTAATCGAGACATTCTTTCCGTGAATTTTTTCACCCCGTTTTACCACAGTTTTCACAAGTGAACCCCTGCAGTTGTGAATGCAGGCGATCCTCAACTTATGACCACAACCAACTCCACAACACCTGTTGCTAAGTGAGACATTCGTTCCGTGAATTTTTTCACCCAGTTTTTCCACATTTTTCACAAGTGAACCCCTGTGGTTGTGAATGCAGGCGATCCTCAACTTACAACCACAAATGATTCCCCAATGCCTTTCGCTAAGTGAGACATTCGTTCCGTGAATTTTTTTCACCCTGTTTTACCACAGTTTTCACAAGTGAACCCCTATGGTTGTGAATGCAGGCAGTCCTCAACTTACGAGCACAACCGACTCCCCAACACCTGTCGCTAAGCAAGACATTCATTCTATGAATTTTTTTTTGACCCCGTGAAGATCAGAATGGATTTTTGCCAGGCAGACAAATAAAAAACAATCTGAGGACAATTATTAATACATTGGAATTTTATGAACATCACCCAGAAAAACAAATGGCATTGGTATTTCTGGACGCAAAGAAAGCCTTTGATAACCTCGATTGGACTTATATGAAATTACAATTAAACAAAATGAAATTTGGCACTAAATTTATAAATTTAATAGATGCTATATATTTGAATCAAACAGCCAAAATTATATTAAATAATGATCAAACGGAAAGGTTAGAGATACAAAGAGGGGTTAGACAAGGTTGCCCCCTCTCACTCGTTATTTATTTTAACATTGGAAACTTTGCTAATAAAAATAAGAGCAAATAAGAATATTAGAGGATTAGAAATCAAAAAAGAATCTATAAAATCCAGCCATATGCTGATGATGTTGTTTTTATTATAGAAAAGCCCCTGACTTCAATACTAAACTTAATAGATCAAATAGAAGAATTTGGAATTGTGGCAGGCTTGAAAATTAACAAAAGTAAGATGCAATTGTTAATTTAAAATATGACAGAATCACAGATAAAACAACTGGAAAACTTGACAAATATGAAAATAACAAAGAAAGTGAAGTATCTTGGTATTTGGATTACTGCGAAATCCATGTCTTTAAAAAATGATAATTATATAAAACTGTTAGGTCAAATTAAAAAGGATTTAGAAATATGGAATAATTTACAATTATCTCTACTTGGAAGAATTTTGACAATCAAGATGAATATCCTGCCCAAAGTATTTTTTTTATTCCAGGTAATTCCAATTAACCCGGGGGGAATTTTTTTAAAAGAATTAACAAAGATTATTAAAAAATTTATATGGCAAGGGAAAAAAGCGAGAATAAAACCAAGTGCATTAGAAGATATAAAAGAGAGAGGCGGGCTCACCCTACCAAACTGGAAATCATATTTCCAAGCTGCGGCCTTATCATGGATTAAGGAATGGTTAACTTTGGAAAATAGAAGATTATTGAATCTGGAAGGACATGATTTAATGTTAGGTTGGCATGCCTTTGTATGGTATGATAAGTATAAAACTCATTCATATTTTAAGAGGCATATAGTTAGAAAGTCACTACCGGAAGTATGGATTTACATAAAAAAAGATCTCTTTTTAACAATTCCAGAATAGATTTCTCCAATCGAAGCAATATGCCACCCTAATTTATTACAAGAAGGTAAGTTATGGAAATATAAGTCCTTCTTTTCATTAAACTAGACATACCCAATTCCTGCAATCCTTCTTCATCCTGGTTTACCAGGAGCAAATTAATAATATATTCATAACCAAAATAAATGCAAATTTTGCTCCATATTTATGCCCCCCTGGATGGATTCCTGGCGTTAAACCGTAAATGTTAGGTTTCTCATCCAAATTTTTTTTTTTTAAAGCAACATGATGCACACGGATGCAGCATGGACAGAAACATAGAAACATAGAAGACTGACGGCAGAAAAAGACCTCATGGTCCATCTAGTCTGCCCTTATACTATTTCCTGTGTTTTATCTTAGGATGGATATATGTTTATCCCAGGCATGTTTAAATTCAGTTACTGTGGATTTACCAACCACGTCTGCTGGAAGTTTGTTCCAAGGATCTACTACTCTTTCAGTAAAATAATATTTTCTCATGTTGCCTTTGATCTTTCCCCCAACTAACTTCAGATTGTGTCCCCTTGTTCTTGTGTTCACTTTCCTATTAAAAACACTTCCCTCCTGAACCTTATTTCACCCTTTAAGGTATTTAAATGTTTCGATCATGTCCCCCCTTTTCCTTCTGTCCTCCAGACTATACAGATTGAGTTCATTAAGTCTTTCCTGATACGTTTTATACTTAAGACCTTCCACCATTCTTGTAGCCCGTCTTTGGACCCGTTCAATTTTGTCAATATCTTTTTGTAGGTGAGGTCTCCAGAACGGAACACAGTATTCCACATGTGGTCTCACCAGTGCTCTATATAAGGGGATCACAATCTCCCTCTTCCTGCTTGTTATACCTCTAGCTATGCAGCCAAGCATCCTACTTGCTTTTCCTACCGCCCGACCACACTGCTCACCCATTTTGAGACTGTCAGAAATCACTACCCCTAAATCCTTTTCTTCTGAAATTTTTGCTAACACAGAACTGCCAATGCAATACTCAGATTGAGGATTCCTTTTCCCCAAGTGCATTATTTTACATTTGGAAACATTAAACTGCAGTTTCCATTGCTTTGACCATTTATCTAGTAAAGCTAAATCATTTACCATATTACAGACCCCTCCAGGAATATCAACCCTATTGCACACTTTAGAGTCATCGGCAAATAGGCAAACCTTCCCTACCAAACCTTCCCCTATGTCACTAGATAGAACTTTCATCCTTCTAGGAAATGAAACGATGATTGATAAATTTAACTTACTCCAACTCCGAGCGGACCGGCCCAAACATTCCCGGGTATCTGGATTCCAAACGAAAGTTTTAAATGCTTTAATCCTTTCGGCTCTCGTTTTCTTCCCCATCGCTTGTTCTTTCTTTTGTTCTTCTTCTGATTCCAGCTGGTTTCTCTCTTCATCCTTATTTCCCTGGAATGATGACAAAGCAAACCCCAAACACACCGTGAGCAAAATGTCCTAGCCTACTTTGCTTGTTGTTTTCATTTCTTTCCTTCCCCCCACCGACCTCCCCTCCTCCCTTTCCTGGTCCATCATTCGTTCCCAGTAAAATAATTCCATTTGTCAGGGGAAAAAAACAACGAAGGCTTTAATCTCCGGAGTCGGCGGAAAAGTTTCCGTTGTGTCATCATTGCTCCTTATCAAATCTTTTTTTTTCCAAATTGGGAAGAAGTTTTAAAGGGAGACGCTTCGGTAACTGCAGGTTTGTGAATACTCAAATAATGAGGGCAGGCGGACCTACATAAACGTTTGAGATGAAGAGGAGCCCTCCACTCCTCCACTCACAACAGACGACCCTACGCAACTAGACTTACAATCCTAGGTTTTGAAAGCATAGAACTACGTCGCCTTAAACACGACCATATAATCATCTGCTACAATGTCCTTCCTGTCAATGACTACTTCAGCTTCAATCACAACAACACAGGGGCACACAACAGATACAAACTTAAAGTAACACCCTACGCAACTAGACTTACAATCCTAGGTTTAGAAACATAGAAACATAGAAGACTGACGGCAGAAAAAGACCTCATGGTCCATCTAGTCTGCCCTTATACTATTTCCTGTGTTTTATCTTAGGATGGATCTATGTTTATCCCAGGCATGTTTAAATTCAGTTACTGTGGATTTATCTACCACGTCTGCTGGAAGTTTGTTCCAAGGATCTACTACTCTTTCAGTGAAATAATATTTTCTCATGTTGCTTTTGATCCCGAATCTGCGGAGAGGGGCAGCATACAAATCTAAATAATAAATAAATAATAAATAAAATAAATCTTTCCTCCAACTAACTTCAGATTGTGTCCCCTTGTTCTTGTGTTCACTTTCCTATTAAAAACACTTCCCTCCTGGACCTTATTTAACCCTTTAACATATTTAAATGTTTCGATCATGTCCCCCCTTTCCCTTCTGTCCTCCAGACTATACAGATTGAGTTCATGAAGACTTTCCTGATACGTTTTATGGTTAAGACCTACCACCATTCTTGTAGCCCGTCTTTGGACCCGTTCAATTTTGTCAATATCTTTTTGTAGGTGAGGTCTCCAAAACTGAACACAGTATTCCAAATGTGGTCTCATCACCAGCACTCTATATAGCGGGATCATAATCTCCCTCTTCCTCCTTGTTATACCTCTAGCTATGCAGACAAGCATCCTACTTGCTTTCCCTACCGCCTGACTGTACTGTTCACCCATTTTGAGACTTTAGAAAGCATAGAACTACGTTGCCTTAAACACAACCATATAATCATCTGCTACAACGTCCTTCCTGTCAATGACTACTTCAGCTTCAACCACAACAACACAGGGACACACAACAGACACAAACTTAAAGTAAACTGCTCTAACCTCGACTGCAGGAAATACGACTTTAGTAACCAAGGAGTTGATGCATGGAACTCACTAGTATCTTCACCTAACCCCCAAAACTTTACCCTTAAACTATCCACTGGTTGGTTTTTTTTGTTTTATTTTAATAATGAAAAACAAAACAGAAATAAACATGCAAACATACTTACAAACATAAAACGAGCACAAGTTCAATCAACTTAATATGTTACAATTCTCTTTTCAATGATTCTTTCTTTTTCTTAAACATTAATTCAATTCTTTTTTCTTTTCTATTGAGTTATAAAGTTTTCCCCACTGTCCACTGTTGACCTCTCCCGATTCCTAAGAAGTCAGTAAGGGGCGTGCATAAATGCACCAGCGTGCCTTCCGTCCACTGTCCTAATGTTTTCTTTTACTAGTATCATGTATATAAACATTGTTATATCTTTGTATACTACCAATACATACTTGACAAAACAATAAAATAAATAGATTACTGCATCCCTCAACCCAAGAACCCAACGGAGCAAGGGTTTTTTCCCCCCCATTCTTTAGTTTTGTTATTTCCAGCACTACTCCATCAGACAAAGGGGAGAGGGGGGAGGAAGAGGAGGAGGAAGATTGTGGGTCCTTGGTGCTCTCTGAAGATTTGAGGTTGTTTGCCTGCTTTTTGGGGTGTTTCAACCGCCTATAATTACAGGGTAATTAGTCCAGGAAGACACACACCATACGATAAAAGGAAAACCCAAATGTTTTTATAAACAGAAAAACAGAAACAGCTCCCTTTTTAAATGTCAAAGGGATTTTCTGGTACACACAAGGCACAGGTTAAATGCAATCCAATTGTTCACCCAATAACTGGGAAATTGAGCCCAATTCTAAAGTCCAGAGAGTCCACACACAATCTTGAACAGCACAAAAACCACGATCTTGACGAAACAATGAATCAGATAAACTGCCATGAGGCTAAAATACCAAGCTGCGCTTTTATCTGTAACACTAATTACAGCAGCCCCACCCAACCACAGGTGGCCTCATTTTCTCTTGTAATAATCCTTCAGTTGTTGTCTCCTATGCATCACTCTACGTATGTGTGGATGTGTCATTAATTCTTGTTCAGAATCCAGGGAAGATACAGATGATTGATCTCCTGGGCTGTCTGCCAAACTCTCCTCTTCCCTGTCACTCATGCTTCCTTGGTCAGACGAGGCTTCATCGGCAGATTCCATCGGGAGCAAAACAGGCCTGTGGCATGTGGATGTTTCCCCCACATCCACCTGCACATTCTTTGGGGTAGGAGCTGGGCCAGAGCTAACCACAACATTTGCCTGTAGATGTTTTATAGCTCAATAAAGGAAACACCATCAAAGCTGAGTGGTGACGGCAGTTAGCCTTGATGAGATAACCTAGTAGGGGAATGAAACGTCTCCGAGCAAATAACCATGCTCGCAGAGCACCAAATGACCCCACAGTCTTCCTCCTTTTCCTCCCTGAAACCCCCACTCCTTTCTCTCACTGATGATACCTCATCCAGTAATGAAATATCTGCAAGCAAACAACCAAGCTCAGAAAACACAGAGGAATGCACCTTTTCCCTCCTTCATCTCCCCTCCTCCTCCTCCTCTCTTAAAGCCTCATTGCCTTCTAGAAACATAGAAGACTGACGGCAGAAAAAGACCTCTTGTTCCATCTCGTCTGCCCTTATACTATTTCCTGTATTTTATCTTAGGATGGATCTATGTTTATCCCAGGCATGTTTAAATTCAGTTACTGTGGATTTACCGGCCACGTCTGCTGGAAGTTTGTTCCAAGCATCTACTACTCTTTCGGTGAAATAATATTTTCTCGCGTTGCTTCTGATCTTTCCCCCAACTAACCTCAGATTAGGTCCCCTTGCCCTTGAGTTCACTTTCCTATTAAAAACACTTCCCTCCTAAACCTTATTTAATCCTTGAACATATTTAAATGTTTCGATCATGTCCCCCCCTTTCCCTTCTGTCCTCCAGACTCTACAGATTGAGTTCATTAAATCTTTCCTGATAAGTTTTATGCGTAAGACCTTCCACCATTGATGATGTTAACTAGCTGGGTAATGAAACATTGCAAGCAAACAACCGAGCTCAGAAAGCAGCAAGGACTCCCTAGTTGTTTTTCCCTTCCTCCTCCTCCTCCTCCTCCTCCTCCCCCCACTCCAAATCCCCTTATTCTCTTCTAGCATTGATAATGTTAACTAGTTGGGTGATGAAAAGTCTGCAAGCAAACAACCAAGCTCAGAAAGCAGCAAGGACCCCATAGTTGTTTTTCCCCTCCTCCTCCTCCTCCTTCTCCTGTTCCTCCTCCTCCTCCCCACTCCAAAAAAACCCTCATTCCCCTCTAGCATTGATAATGTTACCTAGTGGGGTGATGAAAAGTCTTCAAACAAGCAACCAAGCTCAGAAAGCAGCAAGAACTTCATAAGTTGTCATTCTCCTCTCCTCAAACTACCATTGATTATTTCTGTTTGTTTGTTTGTTTGTTTGTTTGTTTGTTTGTTTGTTTGTTTGTTTGTTTGTTAGATTTCTATGCTGCCCTTCACCTGAGACTCAGTCCGGCTCGCCACAAAGCAAATACAAGACATACAAGAAATCTAATATTAAAATACTCTAAGAACCTCAATACTAAAAGCATATAGAAAACTAACTTATTTTATTTATTTGTTTGTTTGTTTGTTTGTTTATTTGTTGGTTGGTTGGTTGGTTGGTTGGTTTATTTATTGGATTTGTATGCCGCCCCTCTCCGGAGACTCGGGGCGGCTAACAGCAATAATAAATCAATGTACAATAATAATCCAATAAATACTAAAAATGATTAAAAACCCATTAATATAACAAACCAAACATACATACAGACATACTATGCATGAAATTGTAAGGGCCTAGGGGGAAAGAGTATCTCAATTCCCCCATGCCTGACGGCAGAGGTGGGTTTTAAGTAGCTTACGAAAGGCAAGGTGGGTGGGGGCAATTCTAATCTCTGGGGGGAGCTGGTTCCAGAGGGTCGGGGCCGCCACAGAGAAGGCTCTTCTCCTCGGTCCCGCCAAATGACATTGTTCAGTTGACGGGACCCAGAGAAGGCCAACTCTGTGGGACCTAACCGGTCGCTGGGATTCGTGCGGCAGAAGGCGGTCCCTGAGATATTCTGGTCCGGTGCCATGAAGGGCTTTATAGGTCATAACCAACACTTTGAATTGTGACTGGAAACTGATCGGCAACCAATTCAGACTGCGGAGTGTTGGTGTAACATGGGCATATCTTGGGAAAGCCCATGATTGCTCTCGCAGCTGCGTTCTGCACGATTTATATTCTAAAACCCCAATTCATTTAAAAAACCAATCCTCCACATTTATCCTGTCATATTCAGTCATAGGCTGGGCAGATGTTAAAATTGAGTGGCCCCAAAATTCAGTGCTGGCAAAGGTGTATTTCCTGATTGCCCTTTGACAATCATTAAGGGTTGCACCTCATGATTCTTGATGAATGTATTTTTTTTCCTTTTCATGTGCGCTAAGAACATCAAGTAGATTTAGGTTAATTGTCCAGGTTCCAGGTAACATCAGAGTTCAAGTCATCCTGGCACCAACGCTGGGAAACCACCCAATTGAAAGTTCACATTGCTTGTGTGCCCCCCCCCACAAACTTTGCCCCATTGCCCACTCAGATTGTGCCAGTGTGGCCAGTCCTCCTTCCACTTCCGGCCAGGTGGGTGGATCTAGGATGTCCTTGAACCACTCAAAATAATACTTTGTGGCTGTATCTGCTCCCTGGTGAAAATCACCCCTGCCAAATTCTCATAAACATCAGGCCTTCTATAGATAGTGTGGCAAGCCTTCAGATTATTAACTAACTAACTGATGTTTATGACAGTTACAGCATTCTGAGGTCATGTCATCTAGCTTTCTGAACTTTTGACAAATAAAGTTAAGGGAGAAACCAGTTTCATTTCGCAATCTTCACAGCGGCAGCAATGTACTAACCACGGTGGCATGAAAGGGACGTAAAATAAGGCCAAATTCTCTTAACAGCTGTCTCACTTGCTTAGCACTGAAATTTTGGGCTCTATGCAAAATGGTTACACAGTCAACAAGCTACAATTAAAAGGATCACGTAGTACAAGCCACACTGTGTAGCACATCGTTATCCTGGTCAGATCTACAATATTCAGGAAAGCAGATTGATAGGCACACGGAGATTTATTTTATTTTATTTATTTTATTTATTTATTTTGTCCAATACACAATGAGGGTTTTAGTGGGTATATATCTATATACACATAGTAAAATACATGATGAAGGTTATAGAGGAGATACTAATAGTAAAATATATCTGAGAAATAATAGAAAAGAAGGTATAGTAATAGAACATATCAATGAAAGAATAGAAGAAGAGATATAGGAATAGAAAAAAGGTATAGGAGATATAGGAGAGCAATAGGACAGGGGACGGAAGGCACTCTAGTGCACTTGTACTCGCCCCTTACTGACCTCTTAGGAATCTGGAGAGGTCAACCGTAGATAATCTAAGGGTAAAGTGTTGGGGGTTTGGGGATGACACTATGGAGTCCGGTAATGAGTTCCACGCTTCGACAACTCAGTTACTGAAATCATATTTTTTACAGTCAAGTTTGGAGCAGTTAATATTAAGTTTAAATCTGTTGTGAGCTCTTGTGTTGTTGTGGTTGAAGCTGAAGTAGTCGCCGACAGGCAGGACATTGCAGCATATGATCTTGTGGGCAATACTTAGAACTTGTTTAAGGCGTCTTAGTTCTAAGCTTTCTAAGACGGCTGCCAAAAGCAATTTAATTTTACTGATGCTGTCATGCCACAAATACTGACATTGCAATTCTGGACATATGTTCCTGCAATTACATTTACTTGAAATCTCTCTAAATGTAGCCCAGGGAGGGAAGGTTTAGTTAGCCACTTTCATTTGTAAATCATGGTTTATGTCTTAACATGTTGTGCACAGCCCGGCAAATCATGTTTTATTCAATCACGTGTTTTAAAATAAACTCTAGTTTAATGTCATGCATGAATCTAGAGAATGAGAGTTATTTGGGGATGGATGGGCAGGAATGCTTGAGTCAAACCATGTTCAAATTGTCATCTTAAATCCGTGAAGTCCCAGTTTATTATATGCCTCAATGAAATTGGCCATATTTTGGATTTCATTATTGAAAAC
This sequence comes from Erythrolamprus reginae, assembly GCF_031021105.1. Lineage (NCBI taxonomy): Eukaryota > Metazoa > Chordata > Lepidosauria > Squamata > Dipsadidae > Erythrolamprus > Erythrolamprus reginae. The sequence goes on from NC_091957.1 coordinate 52,777,735, forward strand.
AACATCAATCAACCACAACATCAGTCAACCAAGCAAGTAGAATGCTTGGCTGCATAGCTAGAGGTATAACAAGCAGGAAGAGGGAGATTGTGATCCCGCTATATAGAGCGCTGGTGAGACCCCATTTGGAATACTGTGTTCAGTTCTGGAGACCTCATCTACAAATAATGATAAAATTGAACAGGTCCAAAGACGGGCTACAAAAATGGTGGAAGGTCTTAAGCATCAAACTTATCAGGAAAGACTTCATGAACTCCATCTGTATAGTCTGGAGGACAGAAAGGAAAGGGGGGACATGATCAAAACATTTAAATATGTTAAAGGGTTAAATAAGGTTCAGGATGGAAGTGTTTTTAATAGGAAAGTGAACACAAGAACAAGGGGACACAATCTGAGGTTAGTTGGGGGGAAGATCAGAAGCAACATGAGAAAATATTACGGTATGTTACTGAAAGAGTAGTAGAGGCTTGGAAAAAACTTCCCGCAGACGTGGTTGTCAAATTTGAATTTAAACATGCCTGGGATAAACATAGATCCATCCTAAGATAAAATGCAGGAAATAGTATAAGGGCAGACTAGATGGACCATGAGGCCTTTTTCTGTCGCCAATCTTCTATGTTTCTATGTTTCTACTTCCTATTCTTCAACAAACAATGATACCATCTGCCTAATTACGCCCAATCCTTCGTATTTTTCCTTTCTCCTTCCAAATATTCAAAACCAGGAGCATCTGCAAAGCCCAGATAAAAGGTAGTCAGTGCAGTTTGGGCAACAGGTCTCCATCTATTAAATTTAGCAATGTGTGGTGACCGAGGGAAGAGAATCGAAACCCAGTAAGGTTTAAACTTACCGGGGTTTGGAGTTGGTTCATGTGAAGATCTGTGGAAGCTCCAGTGGTATCTGTTGAAGCCATGGTTTTGTAAAAAAAACAACACGACAGAAAATAAAACCACCAAAGACAAAAATAGAATTAGCAGGAGAAGCCAGCTGCACAATTAAAACCACTTCTCCAGGCTCCACAAAGTTCAACCGAGGTTCTTTATGAAAACCATCGAGCCTCGCGTATAAAAAACAGGTGGAGAATATCCCAAAACTCGACGGTTGAAACTTTGGGACGTCTTTACTGCCTGTTGCTCTTCCAATGTTGCCCAGTGGGGAGAGAAATGCACTTTGGCCAACTGTCAAAATGGGGATTGCTTTCCTCTGGTGAGTGACATGATGCAATCAAGGCTAAATAAGAGTTCAGGAGGCCTGTCCATCAAAGACCATTGAGGTAGGCTAAGAAGTTTCCTGGAGAAGAACCGTTCTTAGAGAAAGCAGTCCCATCCTGGTTCTGTCTAGGCAAAACCTGGGCATCAGGTTTTAGACCATGGGGACACCGTTGGGCTTGAATGGAGAGCAGAGACTGTCCGAGCAAACGTGCTCCTGTCAGTCACAGGTGGGCAGACGGAACCATGGAAACTTTGTTGGAATCGCTCTCGAAAGTTCAGGGAATCAGATTTGGCTATATTTATCCCCCTGTGCTCATTCAAGGCCGAGCGGGCGGGATTCTGCGGGATCAGCTTCCCAGCTGTCTAAGGTTCCACAAATCATCTGAAGAACCTCAGAGGAGAGCCAGAGGCCTCTCGGTGGCACAATGCCGGAGTTGGGTGCTCGAATTCAGGGGTGGTTTTCACTTACTGTATTTTTCGGAGTATAAGACGCACTGGAGTATAAGACGCACCTTAGTTTTGAGGGAGGAAAATAGGGGAAAGAATTGGCTTAGCAGGTTTTCATCTGGCTAGCATCCTTAGCCAGTCCATTATTTTATCCCCTGGTTAGGGCTTTAAAAAAACTTTATTTGGAGAGAGTAACAATAAAAGAGCTTGCAAGCCAGTAAGAGCTGGGAACATCGTTAGCACCTGGGGAAAAGAATCGGAGCAAATAGAGCAATGGGGGAAAAACCCTGCAAAGACGTAGGGCTTGGAAAACATTCTTTGCAGAGAGTAACAATGAAAAGGCTTGCAAGCTGTTAAGAGTTGGGAACATTGTTAACACCTGCTTAGGGCTGGAAAGAAACTTATTTGGAGCCAGTTACAGCAATGAAAAAAAATCCTGAAAAGTCTTAAGAGAACATTCTTTGCAGAGAGTAATAATGAAAGAGCTTGCAAGCCCTGAGTCGCTTCGAGAAGGGCAGCATAGAAATCTAATAAATAAATAGACAAACAAATACATAGATAAACAAACAAACAAACAAACAAGCTGGTAAGAGCTGGGAACATCATTATCACCTGATTAGGGCTAGAAAGAAACTTATTCAGAGTAAATTCGAGCAATGAAAAAACCCTGCAAAGACGTAGAGCTTGGAAAAGATTCTTTGCAGAAAGAAATATTGAAAGAGCCTGCAAGGTAAGAGCTGGGAAGATCGTTAGCAGCTAGTTAGGGCTGGGGGGGGGGGAAGCTACATTCAGAGTATAGGATGCATCCAAATTATCAGTATCTTTTTTTTTCATCACTCCCCCCCCTCCAATCTGCCTTTGAGGCAGGGCATAGTACAGATCATCTCAAATGAATTGTGCAGCCCCACACCACCCTACAAAAAGAGGCTACACCTGAAAAGAGGAATAACACACTCTACATAGGTCAAAGCAATGGAAACTGCAGTTTAATGTTTCCAAATGTAAAATAATGCACTTGGGGAAAAGGAATCCTCAATCTGAGTATTGTATTGGCAGTTCTGTGTTAGCAAAAACTTCAGAAGAGAAGGATTTAGGGGTAGTGATTTCTGACAGTCTCAAAATGGGTGAGCAGTGTGGTTGGGCGGTAGGAAAAGCAAGTAGGATGCTTGGCTGCATAGCTAGAGGTATAACAAGCAGGAAGAGGGAGATTGTGATCCCCTTATATAGAGCGCTGGTGAGACCACATTTGGAGTACTGTGTTCAGTTCTGGAGACCTCACCTACAAAAAGATATTGACAAAATTGAACAGGTCCAAAGACGGGCTACAAGAATGGTGGAAGGTCTTAAGCACAAAACGTATCAGGAAAGACTTCATGAACTCAATCTGTATAGTCTGGAGGACAGAAGGAAAAGGGGGGACACGATAGAAACATTTAAATATGTTAAAGGGTTAAATAAGGTTCAGGAGGGAAGTGTTTTTAATAGGAAAATGAACACAAGAACAAGGGGACACAATCTGAAGTTAGTTGGGGGAATGATCAAAGGCAACATGAGAAAATATTATTTTACTGAAAGAGTAGTAGATCCTTGGAACAAACTTCCAGGAGACGTGGTTGGTAAATCCACAGTAACTGAATTTAAACATGCCTGGGATAAACATATATCCATTGTAAGATAAAATACAGGAAATAGTATAAGGGCAGACTAGATGGACCATGAGGTCTTTTTCTGCCGTCAGTCTTCTATGTTTCTATGTTTCTATAGCCGGATAGACATGTTTTCCAAAGCTGCTTCTATTTTTGGCTCTGGGTTGATCAGGTTACACTGACTAGATAGAATATAGGTCTGGCCTTTTCCCTGCTTTTTAAATTATCTCCTGCCCCCTCCTGGCTACTTCTGCCCTTCCAGGGAAGGATTTAATCCGGGTAGAGACCTGACTTCGCAGAACTGAACTTTTAATTTTGATTTTTTTTCTTTGGAAAGGTTCCTTGAACCTTAAAACAATGCCCCAGAAATCCGGGAAATATACACCCTGAATTTTAAAATTTTAAGCTAGGGCTCTTCAAATTTGCCAACTTTTAAGAGTTGTGGACTTCAACTCCCAGAATTCTCCAGCCAGCTATGCTGGGAGTTGAAGTTCACAAGTCTTAAAGTTGCCAAGTTTTAACGACCCCTGTTTCAAGCCCACAATATATTTAGATCTCAATTTGGTGCTTGTGAGGAAGAATTCATATCAAAGGAATTTAAGGGATAGCTATATTTTAAAACCATTTCAGATATTATCAAGACAGTTTGCAACCAATAAAACATCTGTTTTACGAAAGAAATGCTGGTTTTTTTCTTATTGGGTCTTATCCTACTGAAGACCTATTTCCAACTACAACTACTGCAATAGAATAGAGTAGAGTAGAGTAGAGTAGAGTAGAATAGAATAGAATTCTTTATTGGCCAAGTGTGATTGGACACACAAAAAATTTGTCTTTGATGCATATGCTCTCAGTGTACATAAAAAGACAAGATACACTCATGAAAAATAATGAGAATAGTAATAGTAATACAGACAGTGAATAATTTAACATAGTTGAGATAATTATTTGTTTAGCAGAGTAACGGCATTCAGGGAAAAACTGTTCTTGTGTCTAGTTGTCTATGGTGTCGTTTTGAGGGTAGGAGTTGAAACAATTTATGTCCAGGATGCGAGGGGTCAGTAAATATTTTAATAGCCCTCTTTTTGACTGGTGCAGTACACAGGTCCTCAATGGAAGGCAGGTTGGCAGTAATTATTTTTTCTACAGTTCTGATTATCCTTTGAAGTCTGTGTCAGTCTTTTTGGGTTGCAGGACCAAACCAGGCAGTGATAGAGGTGCAGATGACAGACTCAGTGATTCCTCTGTAGAACTGTATCAGCAGCTCCTTGGGCAGTTTGAGCTTCCCGAGTTGGTGCAGAAAGAACATTCTTTGTTGTGCTTTTGACATTTTTGATGTTAGGTGTCCATTTACATGATGTAAGGTTTTCCTTGTTATGAAGAATTTTGTGTATTCCTTTAAAATGATACTTTTAGAAACATAGAAACATAGAAGTCTGACCGCAGAAAAAGACCTCATGGTCCATCTAGTCTGCCCTTATACTATTTTCTGTATTTTATCTTAGGATGGATATATGTTTATCCCAGGCATGTTTAAATTCAGTTACTGTGGATTTATCTACCACGTCTGCTGGATGTTTGTTCCAAGGATCTACTACTCTTTCAGTAAAATAATATTTTCTCATGTTGCTTTTGATCTTTCCCCCAACTAACTTCAGATTGTGTCCCCTTGTTCTTGTGTTTTGCAAAGACCTCCAGCCTTGTGCTTTCCTAAGTGATTCCTTCTCTTCAAATTATTAGAGAAGTAGCTCAGGCTGAACCTTGAACATCAAAATTTATCAGTCATGTGGTAGAAACGAAGTGCTTTTTTTTTTTTTTTAATCCTCTTTACATCAAACCTGCTCATTTATCCGAAAATATGCCGGAAGGAGCATTTATTGCAAACCTCAAATGCTTAAAAAATAATAATTAAAAGACAGCGAGGTAAATCTGCTTTAAGATATTCCTAGAGGAGGAAGCAGCCAAAATATAGAACCATCATAAATATGTTCTTAATGAAGGGTTGGCCTCTCCCTCTATAAGGCGGGCGAATTATGCAGGTTGAAGGATCTTCTCCAAGCCGACCCGACCCTGCAATGTTCGATTGGCTGAGAGGAGAGTTTCATCCAGGAAACGTGGCACGGAGGCATCCCAGAGACCATTTTCATCTCCGGAGCCAAGATCTATTACGACCGTTGCCTTTTTGGGAATTTGGGCTCCTGCGCCTGCAGTTCGCGTTCCAGGCGCAATTCTGTCTCTTGGGAAGGGCGTCTTTGGCTTTGTGACTCCTTGGCCCACCGCTGCAGGGGCAGAATCCAAAAGAACCTGTCCTCTTTCCGAGCCCCCTCATCCTGGATCAAGGCGCAAGGCTCTTCCAAGGCTTGGGAATCCGGCGCGTCTCAACCCCGCGAGGTGAAGGCGAACCGGCCGCGAATCGGCGCAACAGCTGAGAAGCCCCCCACCCCTCGCCTCGGGGCGCGCAGCTGCCTCTGCCAAGCTCTCTTCCCCGCCTCGCGCAAGCGCCCACAAGCCGCGACTCCGACCGGGAGCGCTGCGGGGAGGATGCTCCTCCGCGCCCGGTAGCTGTGCGCCTTGCGGCTCCGCGGGCCGGGGGCGCATTTACGCGCGCCGCCAACGCCATGCGCCAAGCTTTGGCTCCGCCACGGTCCAGCGCCATCCCACTCTCCACCTCGGCCGGTGAGTGGCTGGCAGGGCGGTCAGGGACGGGAAAACAGAAGGGCGGCCGGGCTTGGAGGACGGGGCGAGTCCCGCGGGCCTTCCCCGGCGAGCAGAGCGCGCCCGGGCGTCGTGCGTAATTGGAGAGGTCTGCCTAGGCGCAGCCTTGGGGGTTCCCCGGTCAGCTGGAGAGGTGGGGTGATGGCTGCAGGGGAAGGGTGGCCCCGTTTCAGCCTCTCCCCTTTCTCTTCTCTCCCCCCACCCAATATAGAATTTTTATTTATTTATATATATATATATATATATATTGGCCGTGTGATTGGACACACCAGGTGGTCGTGGTGCATATGCTCTCAGCGTACATAAAAGAAAAAGATACATTTGTCAAGAATCATGTGGTACAACATTTAATGATTGTCAGAGCAATGAAGAAACAATCAATATTCATAAAAATCCAAGAGACCCGCTTCCCTTCTCCCACTCCAAATAGGGAGAGGATTAGATCTCTGGATTCAGAGCAGCCGGCCTGAACTCTGAGTCGGGGTGGCAACGGATCTCTTACACAGTGGAGTAGGGGAGAAAAGATGATGGGGGCAAGCCCCCTCTGTGCCCCTTAGAGCTTTTCCTGGAAATTAAAGGATAGTGCCAAAAAAAATAAGCATTTCAAAGAAAGGGGGGGGCGAAGCTGGCCTGCAAAATTGAAAGCACCATAATAATAATAATAATAATAATAATAATAATAATAATAATAATAATAATAATAATAATTTATTTTAGTTCTTCCCTCTGTGTAAATTTCTAGGGTCTTTCAACAGAAGGAAGCGAAATTCCCTCTACGTCACCGTGAGTCTCCTAATCGTCTCGCTCCTCATTCTGACAGTGGGCCTGGCTGCGACCACGCGGACTCAAAATGTGACTGTTGGGGGCTACTACCCAGGAGCCATTGTGAGTATAGAACTCCTAGGCAGAGGGGGGAAATGCGGATTCTTGCCTTGAAACACTAATATTGTTTCAAGACATAATATTGCTCTCCTATATCGCCTATACCTTTCTTTATTTTCTTTATTTTATTTATTTATTTTGTCCAATACACAATACATATTGAAGAGGATAGACATGAAGTATTATATATAAAGAAAAGATATAAAAGTAGAGGAGAAGATATATGAAAGGAAGGAAAGATATATGAGATATGAGATAAGGAGAGACAATTGGACAGGGGACGAAAGGCAGGCTAGTGCACTGATGTACGCCCCTTACTGACCTCTTAGAATAAGAATAGAAGAAGAGATATAGGAATAGAAGAAAGGAATAGGAGATATAGGAGAGCAATAGGACAGGGGACAGAAGGCACTCTAGTGCACTTGTACTCGCCCCTTACTGACCTCTTAGGAATCTGGAGAGGTCAACTGTAGATAGTCTAAGGGAGAAATGCTGGGGGGTAGGGGTTGACACTACTGAGTCCGGTAATGAGTTCCAAGCTTCGACAACTCGATTGGTAAAGTCATATCTTTTACAGTCAAGCTTGGAGCGATTAATATTAAGTTTGAATTTGTTGCATGCTCTTGTGTTGTTGCGGTTGAAGCTGAAGTAGTCATTGACAGGTAGGACATTGCAGCATATGATTTTGTGGGCAATACTTAGATCGTGTTTTAGGTGTCGTAGTTCTAAGCTTTCTAGGCCTAGGATTGATAGTCTGCTTTCGTAGGGCATTCTGTTTCGAGTGGAGGAGTGAAGGGCTCTTCTGGTGAAGTATCTTTGGACATTTTCTAGGGTGTTGATGTCCGAGATGTGTTATGGGTTCCAGACAGATGGACTGTATTCAAGGATTGGTCTGGCAAAAGTTTTCTATTCCTATGTCTCTTCTTCTATTCTTTCATTGATATATTTTATTCCTATATCTTCTCTTCCATTCTTTCTTAGATATATTTTACTATGAGTATCTCCTCTATAACCTTCATCATGTATTTTATTATGTGTATACCCACTAAAACCCTCGTTGTATAATGGACAAAATCAATTTAAAAAATCAATTAAAAAAATAAAAATAAAATAAAAACTTACAAGCCATTAATGATGGTTTAACCCTGCTGTTCTCTTCGTAAAGACTACAGACTTGTTGTCCTCTGGGTCCTTTTAGACCCGGAGTAAAAAAAGGTTGGTTTGAGCTACTGGAAATGATATATTGACTGCATGGATGAGCAGATTTGAACAGGGTCTGTTCCAGGGTCCCATAACACACATACAGATGCCTCCCTGCAATTCCAAAAATAAAAGATATAATTTGGAACTGGAAGGCTAATCTATATATAAAGTGCAATAATTACACACAGCCGGTATGGGGGGGGGGGGAGGCCCTATTCTGAAAAAAATAAACAAATAAGCATTAATTTTTTTCATTTCATTTTTCATTTCATTGTGTTCAGAAATGTTCAAATTAGTATAGTAGCGAAAAAAGTATTCAAAAAAAACACTTCCAGTAGCTAAATGTTCGGAAACTTCAGATCGTGCAGAATGCAGCTGTGAGAGCAATCATGGACTTCCCTAAATATGCCCATGTCACACCAACACTCCACAGTCTGCATTGGTTGCCGATCAGTTTCCGATCACAATTCAAAGTGTTGGTTATGATCTATAAAGCCCTTCATGGCACCGGACCAATTATCTCAGGGACCGCCTTCTGCTGCACGAATCCCAGCGACCAGTTAGGTCCCACAGAGTGGGTCTTCTCTGGGTCCCATCAACTAAACAATGTCGCTTGGCGGGACCCAGGGGAAGAGCCTTCTCTGTGGTGGCCCCGGCCCTCTGGAACCAACTCCCCCCCAGAGATTAGAATTGCCCCCACCCTCCTTGCCTTTCCTAAGCTACTTAAAACCCACCTCTGCCGTCAGGCATGGGGGAATTGAGATCCTCTTTCCCCCTAGGCCTTTACAATTCTATGCATGGTATATCTGTATGTATGTCTGGTTTTTATATTAATGGGTTTTTAATCGTTTTTAGTATTAGATTACTATGGTACACTGTTTTATTGTTGCTGTTAGCCGCTCCGAGTCTCCGCAGAGGGGCGGCATACAAATCCAATAGATAGATAGATAGATAGATAGATAGATAGATAGATAGATAGATAGATAGATAGATAGATAGATAGATAGATAGATTAGTTTAGATTAGATTAGATTAGATTAAATTAGATTAAATTAAATTAAATTAAATTAAATTAAATTAAATTAAATTAAATTAAATTAAATTAAATTAAATTAAATTAAATTAAATTAAATTAAATTAAATTAAATTAAATTAAATTAATTAAATTAAATTAAATTAAATTAAATTAAATTAAATTATTAAATCAAATCAACCAACCTTTTTTACTCCAGGTCTAAAAGGACCCAGAAGACATCAAGTGTGTAGTCATTTCGCCCAGCAAAAACTAAACCAACCCCCCCCCCCCTTAGAAAGAACCTCTCAAATGAGGCAAAGTTGTGTAATTTCAAGTTTCAGATATGCAGGGAAAATTTTTTACAAGGTCTCAAATTTCTTTTCAGGTCTAAAAGGACCCGAAGAGAAGAGGAGGGGGGAAATCTACTTACTGTCCCTACCAGTTCAGAACTCTGCGATTTTATTTATTTATTTTATTTATTCATTTGTCCAATACATAAATACATAGGAAGAAAAATAGACATGTAGTAATATATATAAGGGTAAAAGTGAACTTATAGGAGAGGATATATGAAAGGAAGAAAATATATATGAAAAGCGAGAGAAAGGAAAGGAAATTGGAGAGGGGACGAAAGGCACACCGGTGCACTTATGTACTAGCCTCTTAGGAACCTGGAGAGGTCAATCGTGGAGAGTCTAAGGGAGAAATGTTGGGGGTTAGGGGTTGAGACGATTGAGTCCGGTAATGAGTTCCACGCTTCGATAACTCGATTGTTGAAATCATATTTTTTACAGTCAAGTTTGGAGCGGTTGGTATTAAGTTTGAATCTGTTGCGTGCTCTTGTGTTGTTGCGGTTGAAGCTGAAGTAGTCATTGACCGGTAGGACATTGCAGCATATGATCTTGTGGGCAATACTCAAGTCGTGTTTTAGGCGTCGTAGTTCTAGGCTTTCTAGGCCCAGGATTGTTAGTCTATTTTCGTAGGATATTCTGTTTCGAGTGGAGGAGTGAAGGGCTCTTCTGGTGAAAAACCTTTGGACATTTTCAAGGGTGTTGATGTCTGAGATGTGGTATGGGTTCCAGACAGATGAGCAGTAGTCCAGGATGGGCCTGGCAAAAGTTTTGTAGGCTCTTGTGAGTAGTGGAACATGCAGTTTTTCATGGTTTGCGCATGCCTACATGAAGATGTGGGCTGCTAAGGTGGAACAGTGACGTGTACTCGCCCCCGTGACTCTGAGTGCTAGCGGAGTCCAGCGCAATTCTGCTACTGCAACTGGGCAGGTTAAATGCTGAGTCATAGGGTGTAACCTGCAACCTGATTGGGCCAGAGCATTATAAAATGCAAAGCAACTTTACAATGGGGGTGGTTTGTTGGTGGTGGTTTTGGTGGTGGTTGTTAGCTGACTGGCTGAAATAGTTTGAGCATGAGTTAAGCAGTGAGTTAGAGCTGTAGTGTTCGATACAGAGAAACCTGGATTGGTTTAGTATCTGCATATAGCTAAAGTTTGTTCCTGTAAATAGAAGACTAATACAGAAGATATTTTGTTCGCGCTGTGTTCTGTCGGGCTCTCTGGTAGAATCCTCCCAAAAATTCAGAGGTACAAATTTCAGACACACACACGTTTGAAAATTCAAAACAATGTTCTTTATAATGAAAATTCACTTAAACTAAGCCCTCTTGTGGTATAGCAAAGAGCACTCGTCTCCAAACAAACTGGTAATTTGTACAAGTCCCTTATCAGTTCTGAGATACTTAGCTTGCAGCTGTGAGGCAATTCACAGTCCTTCTTCTTCCACAAAAGGGAAACACACTTGGCTCTGGTTTAGTTTCAAAGCAGGGAAAAATCAGCACACCAAGGTCAAAGTCAGCAAAGCAGTCACGAAACACAACGATCAGATAATCCTCCACAATGGCCAAACCCACAGGCTGCTATTTATAGCAGCCTCACTAATTACCACAGCCCCACCCAACCACTGGTGGCCTCATTTTCTTTGATAATAATCTCTCAGTTGTTGTTGCCTATGCATCGCTCTCCGCATGCGTGGCTGTATCATTAACTCTTGTTCTGAATCCAAGGAGGAGCTAGATAATTGATCTCCTTCTGAGCTGTCTGCCACACTCTCCTCCTCCCTGCCACTCATGTCTTCTTGGTCAGAGGAGCCTTCATCAGCAGATTCCACTGGGAGCAAAACAGGCCTGCAGCATGTGGATGTCTCCCCCACATCCACAGTCCTTGGGGCAAGAGCTGGGCCAGAGCTAACCACAACACACTGGAGAGTAAAAACTGTTTGCTGCTGTTTTCTACATACGTGTCTTCTTCATTTATCTGCATGGGTTCCTTAATTGGCACAGTATCTTGACAAGTCCTGTGGTGCATCTCAGTGTAGGTTCTCAACCTTTCTAATGCCATAATCCCTTAATACAGTTCCTCATGTGGTGGCCCCCAACCATAAGTCTAGCACCAATTCTCCCAACTGAGCTTTAAGCTGATTGGCAGGAAGGTCAGAGGGATGTCCTCCACTGTAAACGCCTGATTGGTCCGGTTGTAAAAATGTATTCCTAACACCATAGGGAAATTTGTTTTTCCCATGGTCTTAGGTGTCCCCTGTGAAACGGTTGTTCGACCCCCCCCCCATGCATCAGATCATGCAGAACGTGGCCGTGAGAGCCATCGTGGGGCTCCCTAGATTCGCCCACGTTTCTGCAACACTCTGTGGCCTGCACTGGTTGCCGATCGGTTTCCGGTCACAATTCAAAGTGTTGGTAATGACCTTTAAAGCCCTACATGGCATTGGACCAGAATACATCCAGAACCGCCTTCTACCGCACGAATCCCAGCGGCCGATAAGGTCCCACAGAGTTGGCCTTCTCTGGGTCCCGCCGACCGAACAATGTCGTTTGGCGGACCTCAGGGGAAGAGCCTTCTCTGTGGCGGCCCCGGCCTTCTGGAATCAACTCCCCCCAGAGATTAGAACGGCCCCCACCCTCCTTGTCTTTCGCAAATTACTCAAGACCCACCTTTATCGCCAGGCATGGGGGAACTGAGACATCTTCTTCCAGGCTTTTATATTTTATGTTTGGTATTTATGTGTTGTATGGTTTTAAATTGTTGGGGGTTTAAATATGTTTTATTTTAATATTAGATTTGTCTCACTGTTATATTGTTTTTGTATTACTGTTGTGAGCCGTCCCGAGTCTTCGGAGAGGGGCGGCATACAAATCTAATAAATAATAATAATAATAATAATAATAATAATAATTTAGAAATATTTTGTTTCCAAGTTCCTCTTTCTTACTCTTGTTTCCAAATTCGACTATGCAAAAAACCCCCACCAATTGACTGTAAATATTTTAAAATCTTTTCCCTTTTCAGCTCGGCTTTGGATCATTTCTGGGTATTATCGGATCCAATTTGATAGAAAATAAAAGACAAATGGTAAGTCCCTCCACTGGGGAAGTTATTTCTCTATTCGTGTAGGAGGAATTCTTTTTTTAAGTAGAATTTTCTTTCACTTCCCTTGCTCTCGACGCTGACATTTCTGCCTGGTTAGTCTTCCTTTCTTTTTTTGTCACTTAACTTGAAGAGCAGGAAATTCAGTAGCGGTGAGAAAAGTTTCCCCCTGCTCCTCACCACTTAATCAAAGGAATTTATAACTCAGCGGTAGACATCTGTCACAAGCCAGGATTACAGCTTAATCCGCTTGAAAATTAGAATCGTGACCCGCCGGACCATCTCAAAATGGAACTATGTGTGTTGAGTGAAGGTCCTGACATAATAAGGAGAAATTTTCTGACAGGGAGAACAATCAACTGATGGAACAGAAGTTCCCTTCAGAAGTGGTGGGAGCTTCATCCCTGGAAGCTTTCCAGAGACTGGACATGTTCGGAAACACCAGATGGTATAAAATGCAGCCGTGCGAGCAATCATGGGCCTCTCGAGATATTCCCATGTCAGTTCAGCACTCTGCGAACTGCACTGGCTACTGGTTAGTCTCCAAAGTGTTGGTTATGACCTATAAAGCCCTACATGGCATCGGACCAGATTACTTACGGGACCGTCTTCTGCCTCATACCTCCCAGCGGCTGGTCATGTCCCACAGAGTTGGCCTTCTCCAGGTCCCATCAGTCAAACAATGTCATCTGCCAGGGCTTAGGGGAAGAGCCTTATCTGTGGTGGCCCCAGCCCTCTGGAACAAGCTCCCCCCCCCCACTCTCCCTGCCTTCCATAAAGTTTTCAAGACCCATCTCTGCCAGCAGAGGGCCATTTAAATTTTAATACCTTGCCCCACCCAATAAATGAGCTGGGGTGGCGTAGCAGGTAGAATGCAGTACTGCAGGCCCCTGAAGCTGACTGTAGATCTGTAGGTCAGCAGTTCAAATCTTATCACTGGCTCAAGGTTGATTCAGCTTTCCATCCTTCCGAGGTGGGTAAAATGAAGACCCAGATTGTGAGGGCAATATGCTGGCTCTGTTAAAAAAGTGCTATTGCTAACATGCTGTAAGCTGCCCTGAGTCTAAGGAGAAGGGCGGCATAACAATCAAATGAATAGATAGATAGATAGATAGATAGATAGATAGATGGATGGATGGATGGATGGATGGATGGATGGATGGATGGATGGATGGATGGATGGATGGATGGATGGATAGATTAGATAAGATAAGATAGATAAATAGACAGACAGACAGACAGACAGACAGTTAGATAGATAGATTAGATAGATAGATAGATAGATAGATAGATAGATAGATAGATAGATAGATTAGTTAGATAGATAGATAGATAGATAGATAGATAGATAGATAGATTAGATAGATAGATAGATAGATAGATAGATAGAAAGATAGATTAGATAGATAGATAGATAGATAGATAGATAGATAGATAGATAGATAGATAGATAGATAGATAGATAGATAGATGATAGATATGTCTGATATGTTTGGATCTGTTGGTTGCTTTTTACCTATGGGGATTTTTAGTTGTAATTTTATATAGATTTCTACCATGTTTATATTATCTGTTGTAAGTTGCCGGGAGTCTCAGGAGAAGGGCGGCATAAATATCAATCAATCAATCAAATAAATAAATAATGTTGAGACTCTAGGAAGAGTGCAGAGAAGAGCAACCAAGAGGATTTAGGGGACTGGAGGCGCAAACATACGATGAACGGTTGCAGGAACTGGGCTTGGGTAGTCTAGCGAAGAGAAGGACCAGGGGAGAGAGGATGGCAGCCTTCTAATATTTGAGGAGCTACCGCAGAGACGAAGGAGCTCAAGCTATTTTCCAAGGCTAGACAAGGAATAAGGGATGGAAATTGATCAAGGAGAGATTCAATCTGGAAATAAGGAGGATTTTTTTGACAGCGAGAACAAGGTTTATGTATGGTATGATTGGGTTGTGTGGTTATTTTAATGATAAGGGTTTTTAGATAGTGTTTTAAGTATTGGATTTGTTTCTATTGTTCACTATTGTTGTGAGTTGCCCCGAGTCTTCAGAGAGGGGCGGCATACAAATCTAATAAATTATTATTATTATTATGTATAATGTACAACACAGCAAATGAGATCACTATGCTGGATTTCATATTTCATCATCAGTCGGGCGCTTCCCAAGCACTTAGGACTGCGTGATGTAGTGGTGAATTATGTTTGCCGATCCCAGCGGCCTTTTGCAATGGAGATTTTGTCAATTCCGAAGGTTTTCAAATATCCGCTGAGATCCTTTGGCACTGCGCCCAGCGTGCCAAGTACCACTGGGACCACTTTCACGGGCTTATGCCAGAGTCGTTGCAGCTCGATTTTTAGATCTTCGTATTTCACTAATTTCTCTAGCTGCTTCTCCTCAATTCCGCTGTCTCCTGGGATTGCGATGTCGATGATCCATGCTTTCTTTTTCTCCACAATCAGGATGTCTGGTGTGTTATGCTTCAGAATTTGGTCAGTCTGAAGTCGGAAGTCCCACAGTAGTTTTGCTTGCTCATTTTCGACCACTTTTTGGGGCTTATGATCCCACCAGTTCTTTGCCAGTGGTAAATGGTAGTTCCGGCACAAGTTCCAGTGGATCATCTGTGCCACAGCATCATGTCTATGCTTGTAGTCAGTCTGTGCGATCTTTTTGCAGCAGCTGAGTATGTGATCGATTGTTTCATCTGTTTCTTTATAGAGTCTGCACTTTGGATCGTCTGTTGATTTTTCAATTCTGGCTTTGACAGCATTTGTTCTAATGGCCTGTTCTTGTGTCGCCAGTATTAGTCCTTCTGTCTCCTTTTTGAGTGTTCCACTTGTAAGCCATGACCAGGTCTTTTCTTTATCCACTTTGCCTTCAATCTTCTCCAAGAACTGGCCATGCAATGCTTTGTTCCGCCAACTGTCCATATGGCATTGAGTTACAGTTTTTCTGTACTGGTCCTTAGTTTGCTTCACCTTGAGAAGCTTCCTATTGTTGACCTCCAACAATGCTGACTCTTTGCTCCCCTTCACATAGTCATTATTATTATTATTATTATTATTATTATTATTATTATTATTATTATTATTATTCCATTATGGGACCTACATCACTGGAGGCTTCCAATGGAAGATTGGACTGCCATTTGTCGGGGATGTTGCAGGGTCTTCTGCTTGGGCATGGGGTAAGGGTTTGGATTAGATGACCCTCAAGGTCCCTTCCAACTCTAGGAATCACGTGAACTTCAACACGCCTAGCGTGGCCCAAGATTTCAGCCACAGTTCACAGTGTTTGCCCCTGTTCATGCAGAACCCAGAAGTTGGCTTGAGACAGAAGCAAGGAAGTTAAGCGGTTAAGTTAAGCAGGAAGTAAGATTGGGTTACAACAACCCCTCCTTGTTCCATCAGAATTCCCATCTCAGTTGACCAGTGATCTTAGAATGACCCCTTCTCCTTCCCTTCCTTTAAACCTCCCCCCCCCCCTTCAAAACAGAGATTGAGACTGGCTAACCTAATTAAGCAACGATGCAATATGATAACACCTATGGGTTAATACTCTATTTTTAACAAAAACGGAAGCTAACGAGAGGAGTGTTGAACTAATTAATTAACCAGTGCTCATGACGTCTTCCAACTATTTTTTTCACAGAGTAATTATTTTTATTTTTTCTTCCACATCATATAATGCAAAAAGCCATATACTGTACCTTCTCTTTTGTTATAATAAAATAGTTTTGGATTAGTACATCTTATATAGTCAAATTGTACATTCTTAAGTCCCATCTATTTAATTTAGGTTATCATCACACCCCTCTTATTCCTTTAAATAACATTTAAACTGTATATTAAAGGGTTAAATAAGGTCCAGGAGGGAAGTGTTTTTAATAGGAAAGTGAACATAAGAACAAGGGGACACAATCTGAAGTTAGTTGGGGGAAAGATCAAAAGCAACATGAGAAAATATTATTTTACTGAAAGAGTAGTAGATCCTTGGAACAAACTTCCAGCAGACGTGGTAGATAAATCCACAGTAACTGAATTTAAACATGCCTGGGATAAACATATATCCATCCTAAGATAAAATACAGAAAATAGTATAAGGGCAGACTAGATGGACCATGAGGTCTTTTTCTGCCGTCAGACTTCTATCTTTCTATTCCTTTTTTTCTAATTTTATCATCCAGATTAAGTCTCCATTAATGTCTAATTAAGCCCATCATTAATATTCCTTAAACAATTTGTAAAACCAATATCCTTCAGATCTTATAATCTTAATGTCAAAGCTGTAGTGCCTTCTTCCCCCTTAGTAAAAATCTCAAAACAGGCTAAAAATCCTTATATCTAAATTTTATCAGTATAAAAATTATATACTTTATCAATTTAAGAAACAAACAAATACAAACATTTAAATTCATTACTTATTATTATGCCATTATTATATTTCATCAAACCCCTCTTGATAAACTGAAATTAAGCCATAAAAACAAATACTTTGATTTTCAAATCTATTTAAACCCCATTTAACACACTAGTCCAAATTAAACAATCCTTAGAAGTCGTCTTCCAGCTATTTTTGATCTCTATAAGCAGAAGGAGGACCTTTCTTGGCTGACATCAACCCTGGCCAGATATTTCAAACCCTGCCTAGCGAAGCCTATTTTTGAAGGGATGTTCTTCTGAAGAATGCCACCTGATTCCCGACAGAGGAAGAGATGAGTCAGAGAGTTAACCCTAAGCCTTCGGAGGACTTTCTGCCTAATGTCTTTGCTTTGAATCAAAGCCCCTGAGTGCAAAAAACAACACAATGGGCAAACCGGAAGTGCTTTTCCCAAGCTTCCGGTTTGCCCATTGTGCTGTTTTCGACACTCCGAGCTTCAGGAAGCTTCCCTGAACAAAAAACCCCAGCACAACGGCAAACCAGAAGTGTGTTTTCCTGAACGTCTGGTTTGTCCGTTGTGCTGTTTTTTGCCTCCGGGGCTTCAGGAAGTTTCCCTGAACCTCCCGGACAGCAAAAAACAGTATTGTGGTCTTTTGCAACTGACAAATCATGATTTTGTCAATGTTTGTTGTTTTCAAATGCCAGCTGAAGTCTTTTGGCACAGCACTCAATGTGCCGATTATTACAGTGTTCCCTCGATTTTCGCGGGGGATGTGTTCTGAGACTGCCCGCGAAAGTCGAATTTCTGCAAAGTAGAGATGCAGAAGTAAACACACCATTTTGGGCTATGGACAGTATCACAAGCCATCCCTTAACACTTTAAACCCCTAAATTACCATTTCCCACCATTTACTCACCATTATTACTGGTACTCACCATTGAATAAGACACTTAGTGATCCTGATATTTATAAACATAATTATTTATTAACAATAATAATTATTGTTAATAATAATAATAATTATTATTATTATTATTATTATTATTTTTGTTATTTATTTGCAAAAATTATTAGTTTGGCGATGACGTATGATATCATCGGGCAGGAAAAACCGTGGTATAGGGAAAAAACCACGAAGTATTTTTTAATTAATATTTTTTGAAAAACCGTGGTATAGGCTATTCGCGAAGTTTGAACCCGCGAAAATCGAGGGAACACTGTATTGGAACCACCTGTACTAGTTTATGCCAGAGTCGTCGTAGTTCGATTTTAAGA
Source organism: Erythrolamprus reginae (assembly GCF_031021105.1). Taxonomy (NCBI): domain Eukaryota; kingdom Metazoa; phylum Chordata; class Lepidosauria; order Squamata; family Dipsadidae; genus Erythrolamprus; species Erythrolamprus reginae. The sequence goes on from NC_091957.1 coordinate 52,795,958, forward strand.
TCCTGATATCGGCTAGGTTTTTGTTGTTGTTTTTCATCAATTCGACTGTTCCCTGGTATGGCGACAACAATGATCCACCCTTTTCCCTTTTCCACAGTCGTGAGGTCCGGTGTACAGTGGTACCTCTACTTAAGAACTTAATTCGTTCCGTGACCAGGTTCTTAAGTAGAAAAGTTTGTAAGTAGAAGCCATTTTCCCCATAGGAATCAACATAAAAGCAAATAATGTGTGCAAACCCTCTAGGAAAGAAATAAAAGCTTGGAATTTGGGTGGGAGGAGGAGGAGGAAGAAGAGGAGGAGGACAGTCGCTGCCGAAGGAAGAAGGTGAGGTGAGATGATTTAAAAAAATCCAAAACTTTAAGGCTTAAAAAAAAAAAAGAGGGACTCTGAGGCGGTGAGGAGGAACATGCGCCTCCAATATACCTGGCGCGAGGCTGCCTCCCATACACTGCGCCAGAGAGAGAAACCCAGGGGGAATGGCAGGAAACTGGCTGGGCCTTCGTGCCGCTCTCAAATTTCCTGGGAATTTTTTCCGGGCTCGGGTTCTTAATTAGAAAATGGGTCTTAAGAAGAGGGAAAAAATTCTTGAACACCTGGTTCTTATCTAGAAAAGTTCTTAAGTAGAAGCATTCTTAAGTAGAGGTACCACTGTATTGTGTTTCAAAACCTTGTCAGTTTCAATTCAAAAGTCCCAATGTTTGTTTTCAACTACTTTCTCAGGTTTATGATCCCACCAGTTCTTTACACTAGGTAGATGGTAGTTGTGGCACATCAGCATTATTATTATTACTATTACTATTATTATTGTTATTGTTGTTGTTGTGCAAATAGTATGGTTAGTATCTTTATTACATGTAAAATAATCCAAACCATGCCTTGTTCACTAAACACTTAGGGATATTATAGAAAAAGGTATTTTAAAAAAACTTGAAAAAAAGAAACCTGTAGGCCTGAAAAGTTGGTCCAAATGATCAAAACATGAATCTACTTGGCTCACCAGAAGTTGGGAAACAGGCCGTTTCCGGCTTCCAGAGGACCTCCGCAGGGTTGGGGAAGCTGTTTTCGCCCTCCCCTTGCATTGAATAATGGGTGTAGCCACTCGCGCATGTGGAGTAGTGCACGCCTACACTCTTTCGGCACCCAAGGGAAAAAAGGTTCACTATCACTGATCTAGCCACTTCCCATGGCTCCTCTCCTTGGTCCGGTTTAGGGAGGAACGGGGTGCAGATAGGTCTTGATCTATCAATTCAAGGGTTGCTTCTGTGGATTCACCTCTTTTTAATCAACTGAGTCCTCAACCCACCCATTGACCACCCCCACACCCGTTGGAAGGAACAGCCTAGAATCTGGATTATGTCATCAACTGCCGTGAACGAAGAGAGGCGGCCTGTGTTTGTTTGTTTTTTTACCCAGAGAGAAAGAAAGAAAAACCAGATCCCTGTAAACCTGGATAGACTCCGTCTTTGGGCATCATTTGAATGGCCCAAGCTACATTTTTGGGGGGGAACCTCCCTTTGAGTGGAAAAACGGAGCACCAAGAGATGGCAGTCAACCCCAAACTATTACGCGGCTTTCTTTTTGGCCCCTCTGGACAGTGCTATGGGATAATATCAACGATATCTAATAAACCACCATGAAAACAACAAGCCTCTTCAAAGGGTTTCATTTTCTCTTCTCTTTCTCCCTCTCTTTTCTCTTCCTGGACGCGATACTGAGCTATTCAGTGTTCAAAACCGCGGTTGATCACGGAAAAAGGGAAAAATATAAATGGAAACCGACATACCGTGGGGTGGACCATTAGGGGATAGTAAGACAGGTGGAACGGCTAGTATCCAGGAGGCCAATGAGGGGTGGTCAGGCAGCCAGATTCCCTGAGTGACCAGTTGACCAGGAAGTGATGTTGGGATGAACAGATCGCTATTGTTCTGCCCTGTGTTGCATTCTCAGCTGTTTCTCCAGGATTCTACTCCTTTGTGTTCTGTCTCCGAGTATCAGGACAGGTTGGTAGCATCGCCAAGGGAGGTAGGAACCATTGGAAGTAGGAACTAAAGAAGGTCTAATGATGAAGTTCTTCAAATTGTTAATAGATACTTTCTTGGGGTAAACTAATAGCAGTGATGGGCTCCTACGGGTACGATCAGGTATGCAGAACTGGTAGAAAAAATGTGGTCAGGTACGCAGAAGCTGTAGAAAAATTGTGATTCCCACCCCCCCTTCTGGGCTCTGGGTATGTTTTTCGTATCGCAGTAAATGAGGTTGAATGTGTATATAATTTTAGAAGAGCTGTGCGTGTACATACACCTACAGTATATATAGTAGATAATGTATATTTTTGTGTTCCTGTGTGTAATATGTATATACATAGTATATGGCATATGTACATAGAATTAAATTAAACTGGGCATTTGCCCAGGTTCGCCTGGTGCACCAGTTGCGACCCTATCTGGACCGGGACTCACTGCTCACAGTCACTCATGCCCTCATCACCTCGAGGTTCGACTACTGTAATGCTCTCTACATGGGGCTACCTTTGAAAAGTGTTCGGAAACTTCAGATCGTGCAGAATGCAGCTGCGAGAGCAGTCATGGGCCTACCTAGGTATGCCCATGTTTCACCAACACTCCGCAGTCTGCATTGGTTGCCGATCAACTTCCGGTCACAATTCAAAGTGTTGGTTATGACCTTTAAAGCCCTTCATGGCACTGGACCAGAATATCTCCGAGACCGCCTGCTGCCGCACGAATCCCTGCGACCGATTAGGTCCCACAGAGTGGGCCTTCTCCGGGTCCCGTCAACTAAACAATGTCGGTTGGCGGGCCCCAGGGGAAGAGCCTTCTCTGTGGCGGCCCCGACCCTCTGGAACCAACTCCCTCCGGAGATTAGAACTGCCCCTACTCTCCTTGCCTTTCGTAAGCTCCTTAAGACCCACCTGTGTCATCAGGCATGGGGGAACTGAGACATCTCCCCCGGGCATATACAATTTATGAATGGTATGTGTGTATGTATGTGTGTTTAGAAAATGGGGTTTTTAAAATGTTTTTAGTAGAAATTTAGATTTGTTATAAATTGTTTTTCACTTTGTTGTGAGCCGCCCCGAGTCTGCGGAGAGGGGCGGCATACAAATCTAAATAAATAAATAAAGTATATATTTTGGATGTTCAGTTATAGTAAAGGAAATTCTATCTCTTCAAGGCGAGGAGAGGCCAGGCACCCTAACTCAAACCCTTGACATGAGTGACATCAAGTTGGCTACCTCTAAGCCAGTCACATGACTTTTAAGCCCCCCTGGTTACATGATCGTCAAGCCACTCCCAGCTGGTCACATGGCTGGCAAGCCACACCCACAAACTAAGCCATGCCCAGTTTGGTAGTAAAAAAATTTGCAGCCCTTCACTGACTAATTGCCTTTTCACCCAAATGATAAAGAGACCGTAGGCATGCAAGACGCAAAGTCTACAGAGAGGGGCGGCATACAAATCCAATAAATAATAAATAAATAATAAAGTCCATATCCTGACCCCAAACAGACGTTTCCCTGGTTGCTAGTGATAGCTCTTAGGGTGTGCCAGGAGGCAGAGAACAGGGCTGCCCACTTTGAGATGAGGCACTTTGGAATTGACTACTTTTCTCCTTGTCCTCCCACAGCTGGTCGCCTCCATCGTGTTCATCAGTTTCGGCGTCATCGCTGCCTTCTGCTGTGCGATTGTGGATGGCGTCTTTGCCGCCAGGCATATCGTGAGTAGGGATCCAGAGGGCGGGAAACTTGGTCCAGCCTTCCCTGCTACGGATTCTTGCCTTCACGACTGTTCAAAGTGACAATAGTGTCAGGGGTCCAAATAGCATCTGAAATTAAATCAGAATCCAAGTTCTGGCATTCCTCAATTTATTACCAGAGCCATGTTGACTAAGGTGATCAGACGTCCTGCTTTTTGAGCAATTTGTCCCTCTCGTTCCACGGCATTTGTCCAGATTATTTAAAAGAGATTGCGTTGAGGCCAGAAGGACCGGCTCTTCATCGATGTAAAGTGGGGAAGGGATGAAGAAAAAAATGAAGTGGTGCCCCGAAACTTTGGCACTATTGGCTACGGGTTGCTTTGTGCATGCCCAGTAGCGAGAAAGAGAGAAATCAGCGGGTTGGAGAAGAGACCGAGCGCGCAACTCTCTGGAATGGGGGGGGGGGGGAAGAGTAGGGAAACTGCTTTCTTTGAGGTGAAGCCACACACTAACACTATTATGTGAGAAAACAAACGCTGAGGTAAAATTCTGTAGAAATGTTTCAGTCGTCCGCTCCCCGGCAATGGTGTCCCGCTTTACCGAAGTTACAATCTGGTCACTTTAATGTTGACACATCTGTGAGAAACCCACATCTGAAGTCCCCTGCCCATTTGAAAGTTCATTCCCTTCTTCCCATACCCACAAACTCACCCCAGCAACCGTCATAAGTACATGCCAGTTTCCAAGCCTCCAAATTTTGATCACATGATCACGAAGATGATACAACATTCGGTAAGTGTGAAAAAAAAGGTCGTCGGTTACCTTTTTACCGTTGTAACGTTGAACGGTCACTAAATGAATTGTTGTAAATCAAGGACTGCCTGTATTGGTCGCTACTTTTAATTTTTCAAAGTGGCCGTTTGAACTGTTTTAAAAAGCACTCTTCTTTTTACAGGACCTGAGGCCACTCTACGCAGGACGTTGTCACTACTATGCCAAAAGTACAATCCAGCCCAAAGTAAGTCCGCTTGGTTTCTTTTCCCTTCCAGAGCCAAATCTTCCTCTTCCTTTAAAAATGTAGCTGTGATTTCATTTTATTTATTTTAGTATTTTATTATTATTCTGTTCTATCCTATCCTATCCCTTATACCTTATTCCACTTCCTATTCTGTTCTCTTCTCATTCTATTCTTCATTCCAATATCCTATCCTATCCTGTTCTTATTTCCTATATTCTGTTCTATTCTATTCTATTCCATTCCATTCTACTTATTCTATTCTATTTTATTCCTATATTCTATTTTGTTCTAATTTCCTGTTCTATTCTATTCTATTCTATTCTACGTATTCTATTTTAATCCTATATTCTATTCTGTTCTAATTTCTTATACTGTATTCTATTCCATTGTACTTCTTCTATTTTATTCCAATATTCTATTCTGTTCCGATTTCCTATTTTCTGTTCTGTTCTAATTTCTATACTCTATTCTACTTATTCTATTCTATTCTTATTTCCCATATTCTATTCTGTTCTATTCTATTTTATTCTATTCTATTTTTTTCTTTCATTCCAATATCTCTTCTCTTCTCATCATTTTCTATATTCTATTCTATTCTACTTTTTCTATTCTATTCTTATTTCCTATATTCTGTTCTATTCTATTCTTACTTCCTATATACTGTTCTGTTCTATTCTATTCTAATTTCCTATATTCTAATTTCCTATATTCTATCCTGTTCTGTTCTGTTGTGTTCTGTTCTAATTTCCTATACAGTGTTCCCTCGATTTTTGCGGGTTCGAACTTCGCGAATAGCCTATACCATGGTTTTTCAAAAAATATTAATTAAAAAATACTTTGTGGGTTTTTTTCTATACCACGGTTTTTCCCACCTGATGATGTCATACATCATCGCCAAACTAATAATTTTTGCAAATAAATAACAAAACTAATAATTATTGTTAATAAATAATTATGTTTATAAATATCAGGATCACTAAGTGTCTTATTCAATGGTGAGTACCAGTAATAATGGTGAGTAAATGGTTCTTAAGGGAATGGGAAATGGTAATTTAAGGGATTAAAGTCTTAAGGGAAGGCTTGTGATACTGTCCATAGCCAAAAATGGTGTATTCACTTCCGCATCTGTACTTCGTGGAAATTCGACTTTCGTGGGTGGTCTTGGAACGCATCCCCCGCGAAAATCGAGGGAACACTGTATTCTATTCTGTTCTGTTCTTTTGTCATTGACTGGAGGAACCAAATGCTTTCCCCAGGAGTCCCATCTTACGAAAAGTGCTTTGGATTTTCTGTGAGAAAGGCCCAACACGTTGTCCTCCTTATGCTAGTTTTCTGTGTGCGGGGCTGAAGTTAAATTTCTTTGATGCGTTCCACATCAAGGTCCCCTTTGCATCCAAAAGAGAAATGATGCAAAGCTAGAAAAGGGAATTCTCTTAGTGTCCTTGTTGGGATAATGATTTGGAGGGAGGCTAAAACGTATAAAGGTTGCAAGAATTGGGTTTGTCTTGTCTGGTGAACAGAATCAGGGGAGACATGATAGCAGCCTTCCAATATCTCAGGGGTTGCCACAAAGAAGAGGGAGTCAAGCTATTCTCCAAAGCACCTGAGGGTAAAACAAGAAGCAATGGGTGGAAACTAAACAAGGAGAGAAGCAACTTAGAACTAAGGAGAAATTTCCCGACAGTGGAAAACAATTAAGCAATGGAACTTCTCCAGAAGTTGTGGGTGCTTCACCATTGGAGGTTTTTTTTTAAAAAAAGAGACTGGACAGTCACTTGTCTGAAACGGTATGGGGGTTGGATTAGAAGACCTCCAAGGTCCCATCCAACTCTGTTATTCTACATTCTACATAGTGTTGGTCATGACCTTTAAAGCCCTACATGGCATTGGACCAGATGACCTCCGGAACCGCCTGCTACCGCACGAATCCCAGCGACCGATAAGGTCCCACAGAGTTGGCCTTCTCCGGGTCCCGTCGACTAAACAATGTCGTTTGGTGGGCCCCAGGGGAAGAGCCTTCTCTGTGGCGGCCCCGGCCTTCTGGAACCAACTCCCCCCCGGAGATTAGAACTGCCCCCACCCTCCCTGTCTTTCGTAAACTACTCAAGACTCACTTGTGCCGCCAGGCATGGGGGAGTTGAGATATTCTTTCCCCCTAGGCCATTACAAGTTATGCATGGTATGTTTGTGTGTATGTTTGGTTTTATAATAAGGGTTTTTAGTTGTTTTATTAATTGGATTGTTACATGTTGTTTTTTATCATTGTTGTTAGCCGCCCCGAGTCTACGGAGAGGGGCGGCATACAAATCCAATAGATAGATAGATAGATAGATAGATAGATAGATAGATAGATAGATAGATAGATAGATGATAGATAGATAGATAGATAGATAGAAAGATAGATAGATAGATAGATAGATAGACAGACAGACAGACAGACAGACAGACAGACAGACAGACAGACAGACAGACAGACAGACAGACAGACAGATAGATAGATAGATAGATAGATAGATAGATAGATAGATAAATACCCCCAAAAAGGCCACTTTGGTGCTTCTGTCTTTTCTGCAGACCGTTTGCCACCTGCAACCTCGGAGTTCCTGCGTTCCCAAAATCAGAACCAACACCTGTTTTTGTTGTGACTTGTATCACTGTGGAAGGTGAGTGGGGCAGATGGCGCTTGAATGCCACCAGTGAAGGGCTGCACATTTTTTTTACAACCACACTAGGTAGTAAATAGAGTATTTGTACAATTCTTTCCAAATAGGTGCTCGGACTCTTTTTCAGTTGATTAAGTCACTGTATTTGAATAGCCGCAAAAAGGACAAGTGATAGACATCATTATTCGTTGAGTAGCACAGGAACATTTGAAGGTTTTGTACTGAACCCACAAGGTTCGGTATGATAACAGATTAGGCAAGCAGCTCGGTTTTCTTGAATTGCTATAAAATTCACCTCTAGATAATGATTAATATGATTAAAGCGTGTATGGGTAAAAACATACTGTTTGTTTCCTATTTTAAAAATAATTAAGGATCATACTAAGGTACTAGAGAAGGAATGATAATAAAAAAGCTATTAACTATTCAATAAAAAGTTCATACTTATTATCCCCCACTGGGTGGGGGGACTCCTCCGGTGGGGGCAGCAACCCATTACTGGTCAAGGCTAGTGACTGGATTGTTTCGTTGGTGAATGTGATTGATGACACATTCATTGTGATTGATTGGGGGAAAGGCGGAACAAGGTCAGAGCCAAGGCGTGAATTAAGAAAGGTCAGAGTTGGCTTCACTTGATCTGTGCCGACACGACGCTCCTAATAAATAACTGGATTACATTTGAAGCGTGGCTCGAGGCTCGTGATTTAATTACGGCATCAGTTGGAAGCCTGACATCTTATTTATCTCCTTTCACCAATCTTACGTGTGGTTCTCGAGTTATGACCGTGACGGAGCCTTCCCCTCATGGTTGTAAATCCAGTCACCCACGTCATCACCAGCCCGATTTTACAATCTTTTCTGTCGTAGTTTTTTTTTAAATCTAGGAGGCTGGTTGATTTAGCTTAGATACCGTTGAAAACATTTGCTTCTTTCTGTCCCTCAGGATGGAGATTTCTGGTGGCTATTATGAATTCATCGATGTCAACAGTTGCCAAGATATCGTCCATCTCTACCATCTCTTGTGGTCAGCAACAGTGTTGAATATCTTGGGTTTGGTTCTTGGCATAATCACAGCAGCTGTCCTTGGTGGCTTTAAAGATATGGTAAGTCCGAATGCTGATCGTGGAGAAAAAGAAAGTATGGATCATCAACATCGCAATCCCAGGAGACAGCAGAATTGAGGAGAAGCAGCTAGAGAAATTAGTGAAATACGAAGATCTAAAAATCGAGCTGCAACGACTCTGGCATAAGCCCGTGAAAGTGGTCTCAGTGGTACTTGGCACGCTGGGCGCAGTGCCAAAGGATCTCAGCGGACATTTGAAAACCATTGGAATTGACAAAATCTCCATCTGTCAATTGCAAAAGGCCGCTTTACTGGGATCGGCAAACATAATTCGCCGCTACATCACGCAGTCCTAGGTGCTTGGGAAGCGCCTGACTGGTGATGAAATACGAAATCCAGCATAGTGATCTCGTTTGCTGTGTTGTACTGACATAATAATAATAATAATAATAATAATAATAATAATAATAATAATAATAATAATTTATTACATTTGTATGCCACCCCTCTCCGAGGACTTAACAAGTCAGGGCATTTCAGAGACTGTCAGATAAACCACTGCGCCATGGCAGCGCAGTGGATAGAATGTAGTATTACAAGCTAATTCTGTACACTGCCAGCAGTTTGAAGCGGTCTATAAGTCTAAACACTATTGCTATTCTTCACTCTCCCTTGTTTTCAGATTCCCGCTCACCCGACTCTTACCTGTACGGTTGAAAATACCCGGCCTGCTGTGTCCTATTATTCACGGCCCCAGGTGACCTCGTACAATACCTATCACAGCACGCCTCACCTGCCGCCGTATTCAGCCTATGACTTCCAGGTACAGTACTCTGGGCAAACTTTGGTCTTCATCCCCATCCAACTGGGAGAAAACTCTCCTTCCGTTGAAAGCTTTTTTTTCTATAAGTGCAAGGCCTTTGTTTAGCGATCGCAGGGCAGAACAGAACAGGAACAGAACAGAACAGGAGCAGGACAACAGAACAGAAGAAGGGCAAATCAGGACAGGGCAACAGAACAGAAGCAGAGTGGAGTGGAACAGAGCAGGAACAGAACAGAATAACAGAACGGAAGCAGAACAGCAGAACAGGAGCAGAACAGAGGACAACAGAACAGAAGAAGAGCAAATCAGAACAGGGCAACAGAACAGAAGCAGAGTGGAGTGGAACAGAACAGAATAACAGAACGGAAGTAGAACAGCAGAACAGGAGCAGAGTAGAGCAGGACAACAGAACAGAAGAGGACCAAGGCAAAACAGGGCAACAGAACAGAACAGGAGTAGAGCAGAACAGAAGCAGAGCACAACAGAACAAAACAGAACAGAACACGATTCTTTACTGGCCAAGTATGATTGTACAAAGAAGGAATGTGGTGCCTAAGCTCTCAGTGTACATATAAATGGCACGAGGTTTCCTGCTTGAGCAAAGGGGTGAACTAGAAGACCTCTAAGGTCCCTTCTATCTCTGTTAATGTTTTCTTCTCTCTCTTTCTTTCTCTCCCTCTCCCCCCCAATCTCCCGTTCCCCTTGTAGCATTCCAGCCTCTTCGCAACCTCTAACCCATCCGGCCTACCGGAGGATCCGCTCTCATTACCGCCCTCGCCGAGTTTGGTCTGGTCCCCAACTGGTGCTCCACCTCGTTACTCCCCACCATATTTTCCACCTTCCGAAAAGCCGCCCCCATATTCGCCGTGAAGACTGAGCCAGAAGGGGAGAGGATGCAGCCCCTGGAACTGCTTGAAAATATTTTGTACTGGAAGAAGCAAACCGGCACGCCAAATTTTTCCTTGATTTCCTTTCTGTATTGGAAGACTTGCATCCGTCAGGGATCTCCAAATTTGACAATTTTTAAGGCTTGCAGACTTCCGACACCTGTGGCTGGCTGGGGCATCCTGGGAGTTGAAGTTCTCGCCAACTTTTTGGAGAGCCCTACTCAAGGGTGATCCAAAAGCGCCCTGGATCCTTGTTTGTTTTTAAATGACAGTGGGAGATTTAACTGTGGCCTGTTTTACTTTTTGAGAAGAAGTTGCTTTCTTCTCATCCTCTCTTCGAGCGAATGGCTTGTTTTAAAAAAAGCACTTGGTGATTTGGAAACTCACCTCAGCACTTCAAAAATCGGACTCCTTGGTCAAACTGTCAGATGGACCATTTCCCAATCTGGCACAGGCTCAAGAAAGTCAGGATGCCCCACGACAACCTGTGCGATCCAATCTTTTCCCCTTTTGGGGCAGTTTGTGCCCAAACGTTTTGGGCAGTTTTATGGACATAAAAAAGGAGCAGAACTTGGATCGGCCGATTGGGGCTGCCAGATTTATTTATTTCACCCAGATGACTCTTGAGAATTGGAATCCCTTCTGGTCTCCAACAAGTGTCCGACAAAGCCCATCATTGTTCACCGCGAGAGATGATGGGAACCTCATCCCTGAAGCAGAGGGCACAAAATTTCCCTGCTGTTCATTTAAAGCAGTGCTTCTCAAATAGTGGGGCAGGGCCCCCTGGGGGAGAGGCACAAAGCGATTCCAGGGGGAGCATGTGACCCCTGGGGAATGTGCTTTTTCTCTCTCCAGGGAGTAGGGTTTTTTTTTGCACCGAACAATAGCACACAGCACAGAGCAGGAGATATGAAGTGCAGATAACAAACCATTAAGAGACCCCATGAAAAACTATTTAACAGGGATGAAAAGAAAGGAGGAGAGAGACTGAGATCATGAGACAAACGTTAAGTCTCCTGAAAGCTAAGATGAGGAAATATGACGAAACAAATGTAGCGCTTGGCTTTGCTGTGATTACGGTGGGAGACGAGGAAAGACCGCTATGTTTACTGTGTCGAAAAATGTTGGCGGCGGACTCCATGAAGCCAAATAAATTAAGACATCACTTAAACACGTCGCACCGCAATCACGCTGATAAGTCGCTTGAGTTTTTTCAGTAAAAATGTGCTGAATCTTGCAAACAATCGTCCAAGTTGAGGGGGGGGGCGTGAAATGTTTACTTCTTGCTAGGGGGGGGGGGCGTAAAACAGAAAACAATTGAGAAGCACTGGTTTAAAGGAAGTCCCAGAGTCAGAGTGTATGAAGTTAATTCTGAGGAGAGTGGACAGACAACAAATTTTCAAAATGGCCGAGAATGAATTCAGGGTGGTTGAAGAGGCAGCTGTATCCTGACACGTCATGGTAGATTCATCAGTGATTCGGGGGGGGGGGGGGGAATGGATTTATTTTCTTTGAAATAAAGAAAAAAGCTATCCTGCTGTTATTCAAACTTGGCACCTTTTAAGATATCTGGACTTCAACTCCTAGAATTCCCCAGCCACTGGGAAAAAGTATACACTACTGGTGATCTTTAACTGCATGAAACAGTGTTTCGTAGGGCAACCATTTTTGAACCAAGGTACAGTGGTACCTCTATTTACAAACGCCTCTACTTACAAACTTTTCTACACAAGATTTTTTTGCCTCTTCTCAATAACCATTTTCCATTTACAAACCCAAGCCTCCAAAACTGTAACTGGAAAAGGCAGGGAGAAGCCTCCGTGGGGCCTCTCTAGGAATCTCCTGGAGAAAACAGCGCGGGAAAAGGCAGGGAGAAGCCTCCATGGGGCCTCTCTAGGAATCTCCTGGGAGGAAACAGCACAGGAAAAGGCAGGGAGAAGCCTCTGTGGGGTCTCTCTAGGAATCTCCTCCCTATGGTTTCCCCAATCGCACACATTATTTGCTTTTACATTGATTCCTATGGGAAAAATGGCTTCTTCTTACAAACCTTTCTACTTAAGAACCTGGTCACGGAATGAATTAAGTTCGTAAGTAGAGGTGCCACCCTATGTTGACTTCAACTCCCAGAATTCATCAGCCACTAGGAAAACTACACACTACTGAAATTCCTATTCTGGTGGTCTTTTAACTGGATGGAACAGTGCTTCATAGGGAAACCGTTTTTGAACCAAGGTACCTCAAATGGACTAATTGACAGGAATGTGTCTAAAATCCAGGACCCATCAACTCCTTTAGGGAATGAAATTTGGGGAGATTGCAACTGCTTCGGTTTTATCGATTGTCGCGGTCCTGCAGGGATGCTGCTGCGGTCATACGATCTTCATTTTCAAAGTGCTGTGCCAGTTTCCCAGGCAGTCTAGCAATCCCTTGGTGCCTCTGTCAGCAGCCTGGTACAGGGGGGGGGGGGGGAGAATTGGCCCCATCAACAGCTATAGCCGTTAGATCTAAATCTGAGGTTTCTTTAAAAAACAACAACCTTGGAACAGGTGCCTCTTTTATATGTTGTGTAAGTGTGCGTGTGCACACTTGGAAACTTTGCATGAATAAATGAATATTTCTACTGCTTTGCATATTCAGTTTACTTGCTGCGCACTCAAGAGGAGGGTTTTTGAAAAATTGGCTAGCACAAACTGTAACGTGGGGGGTCCAGCCCCCCTGCTCAAGCAGGAGAACCTATACCAGTGATGGCGAACCTATGGCATGGGTGCCAGAGGTGGTACGCAGAGCCATATCTGCTGGCACATGAGCCGTTGCCCTAGCTCAGATCTAACGTGCGTGTGTGTGCCAGCCAGCTGATTTTTGGCTACAGAGAGGCTCTGGGAGGGCGTTTTTGGCTTCCAGAGAGCCTCCAGGGGGATGGAGGAGGGTGTCTTTACCCTCCTCTGGCTCCAGGGAAGCCTTTGGAGCCTGGGGAGGGGGAAAAACAAGCCTACTGGGCCCAACAGAAGTTGAGAAACAGGCCGTTTCTGGCCTCCAGAGGGTGGGGGGAGGCGGTTTTCGGTCTCCCCAGGCATTGAATTATGGGGGTGGGCACTCACGCATGCGCGATAGTGCGTGCGCACGCTCTTTCTGCACCCAAGAAAGAAAAGGTTCGCCATCACTGACATATACCATTTCAGATAAATGGCTGTCTCGTCTTAAAAACCTCCAGTGATGGAGCGCCCACAATTTCTGGTGGCCAGCAGTTCCACTAGTTAATTGTCCTCACTGTTAGGAAGCTTCTGCTTCATTCCAGGTTGCTTCTCCCTTCAGTCAGTTTCCAACCATCGCTTCTTGTCCTGGGAGGAAACAAGGCCTCCACCCTCCCTCTGGTTTCCCCAATCGAATGCATTATTTGCTTTTACATTTATTCCTATGGGAAAAATTGCTTCTTACAAACTTTTCTACTTAAGAACCTGGTCACGGAACGAATTAAGTTCGTAGGTAGAGGTACCACTGTATTGGAAGACTGCTATCATGTCTCCCCTGGTTGTTTTTTCTAGAACTCACCCATAAAATTAATTAGTGAATTAAATATCTCAAGAAAGGCAACCCTTTAAAAAAGTTTCATTTCCTTCCTTCCTTCCGTGGGGCCTCTCTAGGAATCTCCTGGGAGGAAACAGAGCCGGAAAAGGCAGGGAGAAGCCTCCATGGGGCCTCTCTAGGAATCTCCTGGGAGGAAACAGGGCCTCCACCCTCCCCAATTGCACGCATTATTTGCTTTTACATTGATTCCTATGGGGAATATTGCTTCTTACAAACTTTTCTACTTAAGAACCTGCTCACGGAACGAATTAAGTTCGCAAATAGAGGTACCACTGTATTGGAAGACTGCTATCATGTCTCCCCTGGTTGTTTTTTTCTAGAACTCACCATAACATTAGTGAATTAAATATCTCAAGAAAGGTAACCCTTTATAAAGGTTTCATTTCCTTCCTTCCTTCCGTGGGGCCTCTCTAGGAATCTCCTGGGAGGAAACAGGGCCGGAAAAGGTGGGGAGAAGCCTCCATGGGGCCTCTCTAGGAATCTCTTTGGAGGAAACGGCCTCCACCCTCCCTGTGGTTTCCCCAATCGCACACATTATTTGCTTTTACATTGATTCCTATGGGAAAAATTGCTTCTTACAAACTTAAGAACCTGCTCACAGAACTAATTAAATTCATACCACTATATATCCCAACCAACGCAGTTGATTTAAGCATTGTCGCCTTTCATTTTAGCACGCAGGTCTATGCAAAAGGACAACAGGATTGATTCCAAATGATAGGGTTGTGTTTGTTGTAAAAAAAAAGAAAGAAACATTTGCACCTCCGCAGAATTGAAAGGGTTTTATTTACTTATTTATTTTGCCATACAAAGCTCTAAGGACTAAAAGTCAAGTATTGGTTAATGAAAAGCAGAACAACAAATTCCCGGAAAGGGTAATGTTAAGGGAGGAAAAAGGCTGTACAACTATATACATTACAGTACTGTATTGATAAAATTAAAAAATAATAACACCGCTCTATAAAAACCGCCGTTGAAGTAAAACCACTGCCCACTTTTCCCCCCACATCTTTCGTTTTTGCTAATAAGTGATAACGCTTCGGTAGGAAATAAATTAAACCAAGTAACTGACTTCCCCACCCCTTTATATTATTCTCATTGTCGTATACAGGAATGCACAAACGCACATTTGGCGCAAAGCCACTCTTGAAAAGAAGTTGAGCTCCTGTCCCCAATATAACAAATTCGTAACTCGGAAATATCTGCGCAAAAACACCCCCCTCCAAACGTGGTAAACTATTGGATCTATACAAACTTTAGCCAGGCACGACCATCTGAATTCTCTTGAGATGCAAGATATCTTCTCCACAACGATCCAGCAAACATGACAATGCTAAGTTTTTTTTCATCCTGTTATAGTGCATGCAAAGTTTTAAAAACGGGTGGAGTGGAACTTAAAAGAAGAAGAAAAAATAGGGATTCCTGCAGCGGTATCTCTGTTCAGGACGAGGGAACTGTGTAACACTGATACATCCAAACTCAAAACGATTTGAAAGCCAGCATGGTTGCTCCAAGCATGACATACTTCAAATGATTTAACCCGCTGTTAACTGTTTTTGTTTTAGATTTCTGCTCGAGGCTGTACTTCACATTAATCTTTTTAGTAAATTTTATTTTGGGAGGGGAAGAAGCAAGGGAAAACTTTTTCATTGAGTTATTGTCATTTAGAGGTGTTCTTTCCAGAGCCGAGTCCATGATCTTTACAAAATGGAAAACAGAGAAACTGAAAAAGGAGAGGGCATATTTCTTAAATCAGGAACTGCTAGGTGTTTGTTTTTTTTTAAAAAAATTATAGTGTCAATCAAAAACAAAACCAGATAATATTGGGTTGCTACCGGAAGCAGCGCCATTCCGCTAGTGAAAATGGAGATGTGCCCGCAGCTCCAGCTCACCAGCGGGTGGGCGCGTCAGCGTGAGATTCGGTTTCCGCGCATGCGCCGAAAGCCAAAATTCACACGAGGATGCGCGCATGAGTGAGGGCATGTGCAGAAGCCGAATCTTGCACCAACTCGTGCGGGTGCATGCCGGGGTGGCAGAGCGCCACTGGAAGCACACTGGTAGCAGTGGGGACAAGGCATCCTTGCCTGAAACCAGCATATTTCCAACGCGGTAAAGCAAAAAGACTTTACGGCTACGTGATTAGAACCCCTTAACTTCCCAACACCAAAATAAACACAGAGTGCCTTTCTAACGAGATACACAACTTTGAAACTTCATCTTTCGGTTTGCAATTTTTTTTAAAAAAAGATACTTTCAACAGGCACCGATTTAATTACTAGTTATCGGGATTTTTTGGGGGGGTGGGGAGTAGCACGTTCAAGCTGAAAGTTTGATTGACATGCAGCAACGTAGTGGGGTTTTATTTAGCAAACGTTAACACCCTTTGCTACGGGCAGCTAAATGAAGTTAAGTTTAGTTTAGTTTATAAAATGCTATGATGGACACTGGTGACTCCTGAATATGACAAATATATTGGAGTTTGACTAATAGGGTATTTTTTTTAAGAAAAAATACAGTCCCACAAATTATTCATTTAAGTATGCAATGCCAATTTTAAAAGATCGTTTCCGTTTATATAAAAGAAAAACTTCTAGCCATAATCAAACGTAGTCTCAAAATTCTACAGACAAACCGGGATACAGAATCTCTGCTTTCTCCCATTGCTAGAAACATGATCTGCTCTTGGTATCATGTTTTTCGAACATGATTCTTCTCTTTTTACTCCACAACAGAATTTCATTCAGTTCCCGGCTGAAAACACAATGTTAAAGAAAGAAAAAAGGCAAAAAAACCCAGCGTGAAATTAAGAACTAGGCACGAATACTTGGAATACAAAATAGAGACTTAGGAAAAGGAGGAGAAAAAATATAGTTAAAAGTGATGACAGCTTTTTCATGACATACCACCAATCGCTAACTAGTTTTATTCATCACAGTCCTTTTCGACCTGCTAAAACACCCACTCCAAATATTATAATTTACAAAAAAAGGAGGCAAGAGGTTATTTGACAAAGAAACCAAAACGACATGGCTCTTGACCACTTTGCTTAAATCGAGGCCCTGCACTGGAAAAGTACAGTGATACCTCGTCTTACAAACGCCTCGTCATACAAACTTTTCGAGATACAAACCCAGGGTTTCAGATTTTTTTGCCTCGTCTTACAAACTATTTTCATCTTACAAACCCACCACTACTGCTGGGATTGCCAGCGAAGCGCCCGTTTTTGCGCTGCTGGGATTCCCCTGAGGCTCCCCTCCATGGGAAACCCCACCTCCGGACTTCCATGTTTTTGTGGTGCTGCAAGGGAATCCCAGCAGCGCAAAAACGGGCGCTTCGCTGGCAACGGAAGTCCGGAGGTGGGGTTTCCCAGCGAGGGGAGCCTCAGTGAAATCGCAGCATTGCAAAAACAGAGAGGTCCGGAGGTGGGGTTTCGAGGACATCAGTGTTTTTACGATGCTGCGATTTCACTGATGCTCCCTTCGCTGGGAAACCCAACCTCCAGGCTTCCGTTGCCAGCGAAGCGCTCGTTTTTGCAATGCTGGGATTCCCCTGCAGCATCGCAAAAACACAGAAGTCCGGAGGTGGGATTTCCCATGGAGGGAAGCCTCAGGGGAATCCCAGCAGTGCAAAAACGGGCGCTTCGGCTGGCAAAAGGGGTGAATTTTGGGCTTGCACACATTAATTGCTTTTCCATTGATTCTTATGGGAAACATTGTTTCGGCTTACAAACATTTCACCTTAAGAACCTCGTCCTGGAACCAATTAGGTTTGTAAGACAAGGTATCACTGTATATTCCCAATTTGAAACCAAGGGAAAGCAGGACCACAAAAGAGAAACTTAAAAGACTATCACATCTGCCCCCGACCCAAAAACCCAAACCCCTTTTATCTGTGTGGCTGCTGTAAAAAACAAACTAACTAGTAGGCTCTCTTTTAAAAACTACCGACTCAGTTACAGAGAAACAAGAAAACACATATTATCATCATTTCCAAGGCTGCTTTGGTAGAAAGCTTCTGCTCTGGTTCAGGGCAAAACTCTAAAAAATTTAGATTTCTAAAAAAAAGATTCCCTCGCGGGGAATAAGACAGGGGGGGGGGAAAATTAAAATTCACTGCAAATGTTTAACCTGCTTCTGCTGTAGAAAAAGATCCTGATATTGTCTTCCATCTACCCTACCCAGTCAATTTAAAAAAAAGAAAAGGTGAAAAACAATGGTCCAGCCACTGAGATATCTTAATCCCTGGGATAATAAGAACGAGTGTTAATATTTTTCCTTGGAGGAAGCGTCTCCCTGCCCACACGCATTACCGACAATATACAATTGCTTACCGTGTTTTTCGCACTACAAGACGCACCCAAAAAAGTGGGTGGAAATATCTCTGGGCCTTATAGAGCTAATATTGCAAAGGGGGGGATGTTGGGTGGAGCGGCGCGATTCACTACCGCCTATCACTGCCGCCGTTTTCTGCCGCCAGAGAAAGCTGGAGCCTTTGCTGCCAAGCAGCTGATCGGCGGTTGGATCGGCCTGTCGGAATACCGCCAATCTGCTGTTTCTAGGAGGTGGAGATCACTGCTGATCGCCACTGCCAGCCGCTGCTGCAGCAACAGCAATCCCTGCCGCCTAGAACAGCTGATCGGTGGCATTCCGGGAGGCCGATCCAACCGCCAATCAGCTGTTCTAGGCAGGAGGGATTGCCGCTATAAGATGCACCCAAAAAAGTAGGTGGAAATATCTCTGGGTCTTATAGAGCTAATATTGCAGGGGGGGGATGTTGGGTGGAGCGGTGCGATTCACTACCGCCTATCACTGTCGCAGTTTTCTGCCGCCAGAGAAAGCTGGAGCCTTTGCTGCCAAGCAGCTGATCCACGGTTGGATCGGCCTGTCGGAATACCGCCGATCAGCTGTTTCTAGGAGGTGGAGATCACTGCTGATCGCCACTGCCAGCTGCTGCTGAACAGAAGCGATCGGCGGCGACAGCAATCCCTGCCGCCTAGAACAGC
Source organism: Erythrolamprus reginae (assembly GCF_031021105.1). NCBI lineage: Eukaryota > Metazoa > Chordata > Lepidosauria > Squamata > Dipsadidae > Erythrolamprus > Erythrolamprus reginae. The sequence goes on from NC_091957.1 coordinate 52,814,713, forward strand.
TGATTGGTGGCATTCCGGGAGGCTGATCCAACCACCAATCAGCTGTTCTAGGCAGGAGGGATTGCCGCCGATTGCTGCAGCAAATGCTACAGTGTTTCCCGGCGGCGGCAGCTCAACTCAGTTGACCAGTGATGGGCGCAATGGAGCAGAGCCCCCACGAGCCATATGCTGGGGCTGGGATAATGTGCTGAAGCTGAGCAGGCTATTTACTTTTTGCTGCAAGGATGATAGATGAATACCAGATAAATGCTGGGAGGCAGAGGAACATTTTTTTTGGGGGGGGGGTTATTTTTCTCCTCTAAAGCTAATATGCATCTTATGGGCCGGTGCATCTTATACCTGCGAAAAATACGGTATTTGAAAGCCAGCAAGAAATGGCTATACGGGTCTTTCACCGTACGTTTTGTTGTGCTGAGAACAAGCATGATTTGGACCCTTGTAACGTTCCGTTGCAGGAACGCACTGATTTCTATTTAAAAAGGAAATAAAAACAAAACAGATTCCCCCCCCCCGCAGCCCCCCTCCAAACAACATCTGCAAGAAAATCTAGCTGCGTGCCTGTTTTGTGGTCACAATGGAACCCCTTTTCAGCATTAAAGTGCTAACATGAAAATAAAAAGTAAGTGGTTTAAGGAAGAAATATATATTCCTGTTATTCTACACCTAACGGGGATTGGGGGTGGGTGGGTGAGTCTCAGAACAGGTAACGTTTGAGGTTTTGATCCATACAAATGAACGCCGAAAAGGCTAACTTCCTAAGCATCTTGCCACCTGTATTCAAGTATCATTTTATTTCCTGACCAATTTTTTTTTTGTTCACAAGTTCAAAGGCTATTACACATAAGTATCTAATTTTAAAACACTACCGTAGGCTAAAAGTCGAAGAAGAAGCACGTGGACGTGTTCCGTAATAGGAGAGACACTCCAGATGCTTCCGAGCGGCCCATTAAGAAAGAACTCTGTTTTTTTTTTCTTTAAAACAACCAACAACCACAAAAAACTTTCCTCCCACCTTTTGAAAACGAAACAAAACATTCCCCCCCCCCCTATTTTCGTGACACCTTCAGTAAGATTCCGGTATCACGAACTCAAATTCGGTGGTGCCGTCCGAGGGGTTTTGTTTAAAGAGGGTTTCGTTTGGTTGCGGAACGAAGATGTCATCCCAAGTCATTGGCTTCACAGGTTGGCTCGGGACCGGTTCCTGAGGGGTCTCTTTTGAAGGATTGCCAGTATAAATCAGGATATTGTCATTGACAACCGGGATATTGTTGGAATTCCCTGAAATGATACTGTTGGTATTCCCCGAAATGATATTGTTGGGATTCCCCGAAATGATATTGTTGGGATTCCCCGAAATGATATTGTTGGGATTCCCCGAAATATATGCGTAATTTCTGATCTGCAAAGACCGACACGGATGCAAACGGTACAGCTTGGATTCCCCCGAAGGATCTTGGCTGTGAACCGATCGAAGATGAGTGGCCATCACCTGATAATTGATAAAACATTGGCCGCAAGCCAAGCATTGATACCGCCGCTCCCCTGTGTGATGGATCTCGTGCTTGGTGCGGTATTCCGCCAGAGGGAAAACCTTCTCGCAGTAACGACAGGGGTATTTCTTCTCCCAGGAATGGACGTTGAAGTGTCTCCGTAAACTGGTCAGGCATACATAGGACCTCCGACACACAATGCAGATGTAATAGACTTTCCCGTCCATAATCAGCTCGTAGTGATCGTCGTGTTTGACTTTCAAGCGCTTGCGGTTGGCAGAATCGTTGCCCGAGGTGCGCGGCATGTCATCCAGCCGAATTTCTCCATCCGCCTCATTTTTCACCGGGATGACAATGTCGTAGGTGTCCTCGCCGATGTTCGCGTAGACTTTGCAGCCGGTGGACAAGCTTTCTATCTCCGACGCTTTGTCTAACGTAATGATCTTCTGCCCTTCGGTGATGTGATTCAGCGCAACGTTTGGGGGAGCATCCTTGAGGCCTCCGGAGAGAACGTCGGAGATCTGGATCTTGAATTCGTTGGGTTGGGAGACTGGTTCCGGCGGAAAGTTCACAATTGGCTTCTTCTGGACTGCTGGGCTGTCGGCCACAATGGTAGGCTTTGGAGTCGTGGGCTGCTGGACCAGAGAGCTGCTACTTGCGGAACCGGGACTAGATAAACCCAGGATGTCGTCATCGTCTTCCACATCCTCCTCTTCCTCTTCTTCCTCATCGATGACGTTGGTTTCCATGTCGGTTAAGGAATTGTTGGTGGATGGCTGCTGGTTCTCTTCAGGAATTGGCAACACCTCTATTTCGTGGGACGAACCGACTCCTGGAGCAACACCAACCTGCGATGAATTGATCACAAGGACATTTGGAGTCGTGGTCTTTGGAGCCGGGGGAGGAAGGGGGTCAAGAAGCTTTTGGTTTTCTGCCGGGTTTGGAAGAACAGTCGATGAGTCAAGCCGTGGAGGTGCAGTTGCCGCCGGTTGAGAGAGAGTATGACTGTTGGTAGAGCTGGCTACCTCAGAAGACCCAGTGGCATTCGGGATCTGAGTTATGACTTTGGTCTCCACCGAACGTTCCTTAGAAGGGACCAGCTCAGAGCAGAAAATGACATCGTCATCGTCATCATCATCAGAATCACTAATGGTGATTTTGGAGGAGTCACACGGCTCCCTGTATAGGGAAAAGGATTCCGTAATGATAGGCTTCCCAAATTTTATGGATTGGAACTCAGATGGGACCGTGGTCTTCTGGACTTTGGGCCCGTTTGCCTCCGGGATAGGTAGCTCCGAAGCACTGGCCTCCGAGGACATGTTCTTCACCTGTTCCAGAGGGACGCCCAGCTCAGCAAGGAATTTCACCCCAAGCAACTCTCCGATTTAATCAGTTCGTCGAGCAATTCCGACCGCACCCGGACAATTTTGGAACTGTAGATGTAGTTGAGGATTTCCGCGAAAACCTCCCCCCGGATGAAGTTCAGCTCCACGACTTGTCCCGCCACAGCAAAGAGCTGGTGGAAATAAGTGCTGGAAGCGGAAAGGATATTCCGGTGGGCTCGAATTTGCGGGTCCTCCACGATCACGGTGACGTCGCAGAAAAGCCCCAGGCCTCGCTGCTCGTCCAGCGCTTTCAAAAGCGTGCCGGAATATTGGTTGTCGGTAGCGGTGATAAGCTTCCTGGTCTCCATTCCTGAACCAAGAAATAGAATCAAAATTCCTTTCTATTGTAGTTAAGTTAAGCACCCACCCCTCTCCTAGAAGAATGAAATATCTTGAGAAATATTACAAAAGGTAAAATATTGCATTTCCCTGGATGGGAATCAGAGAAATACAGTTTGTTTGTTTTTCACAGGCAGGAAGCAGACTCAATCTTAATAGCCCCCACCTTTCTTTTTTTAAAAATATTTTTTATTATTTTCAAAGACAAAAGGAGACATACATACATTAAAAAAAAAAAGAACAACAAAACATGTAACACAGAAGGAGGAGATCTGATCGCTCCGCTCTTGGTTGCAGTCTCTGGTAAAAACCTTTTGTTGATTAGATCATATCAAAGAAAAAATAACATATTTCATATCTCTGTTATATACAATTTCAAGATAAAATACCACCTTTCTTAATAGCCCTCAGCAGATGACAGCACCTACGAGGTAGATATATAGATGATGGATGGATGGATGGATAGGTAGGTAGGTAGATAGATACGATAGATAGATAGATAGATAGATAGATAGATAGATAGATAGATAGATAGATAGATAGATAGATAGATCAGTGTTTTTCAACCAGTGTGCCGTGGCACACTAGTGTGCCGCGAGACATGGTCAGGTGTGCCGCGAAGAAGGAAGCTCAGGTTCCGGTCTCGCAACTTTTTCTTGAGAGAGTGAAAGTGAGAAAGAGAGAAAGAAAGAGAAAGAAAGAAAGAGAGAGAGAAAGAGAGAGAAAGCAAAGAGAGAAAGAGAGAAAAAGCAAGAGTGAGAGAGAAAGAAGGCAAGAGAGAGAGAAAGAGAGCAAGAGAGAGAAAAGGAGAGGAAGGGAGAGAGAGAGAAATGAGCAAAAAGGGGAGGAAAAAGAGAAATGAGAAATGATTGATACAGAGAATGAGAGGAAAGAGAGAGAAACAAAAGAGAGAGAGAAGTGACTCTTGATTTAAAGCATATGATAAAAAGCACCTAAAGAATAAGAGAGAAAAAACCCCCAGCCCTCACTTGTTTTTGAAAAGGGTTCAAAGTGTGTATACACACACACACACACACAAGGGTGGGGAGGAGACAGGGATGGATAAAGAGAGGAGAGTGTCTTAGGGTGTCATTTTGTGTCATTTTGGTTGGTGGTGTGCCCCAGGATTTTGTAAATGTAAAAAATGTGCCGCGGCTCAAAAAAGGTTGAAAATCACTGAGATAGATGATAGATCAGGGGTCCCCAAACTTTTTACACTGGGGGCCAGTTCACTGTCCCTCGGACAGTTGGAGGGCCAGACTATAAAAAAAACCTATGAACAAATCCCTATGCACAATGCACATACCTTATTTTAAAGTAAAAAACAAAATGGGAACATACTATTTAGAGGGGGGGGGAAGAAGTCTGAAATTCATATATGTTTATGTTTTGTTTTTAATTTTCTTTTGTTAACATCTGATCGGCTATACAAGGTTTTCTTGGCTTATAGAAAAATGTATAAAGAAAGAAGGAAGCACTTTGGCATAATGGTTAATAAGTTAGAAATATAATTGGTGTGCTTTTTTGAGGAGGGAATTTAATGAAAAGAAAATGAATGTAACTGGATGACAAAATTAGGGGGAAAAACTTTTGCAACTTTTTGGATGATTGATATTAGTTACTAACAAAATACCACATTTTATTCATGGAAAATTAGATGTGCTCCTGTCACTCACCCGCGGGCCGTAGTTTGGGGACCGCTGTGATAGGTAGATCTATTTATTCACAAAAGTCCAGAGGGAAAGCATTTTGAAATTCCCTGATAATTCCCTGAAACTTGCGATCTAGTTAAGACCCAATCGTAGATGAGTCATACCAAACGGCTAAGCAGTGGGGAAATATCGGTAGCTGAGGAAGCGAGTTGTTTCCACAGTTATGCTCATTTTTGCTTGACTATGCCAGGCAGCACGTTACGTTGGGGTTTTTTTACATGATTTTTCCCTGACTATTAAACATTTCAATAAATTTTGGTTTTTTCCCCCTGATTTATTCTGTCCTGTTGTAATTTTACTTACTGTGCAACAAGAAAGGAACCTGGCTGTTTATTGCCACTCTAGCATAAAAGGGCAAGATCTTTATTTATTTCGCCCATTAAAAGTAGGGATTCCTTATGGAACCGAGAGAGGAGAGAATGAGAAAATGCAACTTGGAGGACCCAAAGGTTAGCAAGAGAAATGCAACTTGGAGGACCCAAAGGTTAGCAATATTAAGGCATGATGAAACCACATCCATGGTCACTCGTGCTCTCATCACCTCGAGGCTCGACTCCTGTAACGCTCTCTACATGGGGCTACCTTTGAAAAGTGTTCGGAAACTTCAGATCGTGCAGAATGCAGCTGCGAGAGCAATCATGGGCTCCCCCAGGTATGCCCATGTTACTCCAACACTCCGCCGTCTGCATTGGTTGCCGATCAGTTTCCGCTCACAATTCAAAGTTTTGGTTATGACCTATAAAGCCCTTCATGGCACCGGACCAGAATATCTCCAGGACCGCCTTCTGCTGCACGAATCCCAGCGACCAGTTAGGTCCCACAGAGTGGGTCTTATCCGGGTCCCGTCAACCAAACAATGTCGCTTGGTGGGACCCAGAGGAAGAGCCTTCTCTGTGGTGGCCCCGACCCTCTGGAACCAACTCCCCCCAGAGATTAGAATTGCCCCCACCCTTCTTGCCTTTCGTAAGCTGCTTAAAACCCACCTCTGCCGCCAGGCATGGGGGCACTGAGATACACTTCCCCCTAGGCCTTTACAATTTTATGTATGGTATGTTTGTATGTATGATTGGTTTTTTATATAATGGGTTTTTAACTGTTTTTTAGTATTGGATTTTGTTGTACTGTTTTACTGCTGTTGTTAGCCGCCCCAAGTCTGCAGAGAGGGGCGGCATACAAATCCAATAAATAATAATAATAATAATAATGGATGAACATACTCAAAACGGGGCTAGAAATAGGCTGCACATATTTCTTCGCTGTTATTTCTCAACAGATGCTAATGTCTTGGCCTCACTAGTTGTAGGTGGCGTGTGCCAGGTTGAATTTTGATCATGTGACCATAGGGTGGAGGGGGGCATTAAGTGTGACAGCAATCACGAATCGCTTTTTGGAGGGCTGTAGTAACTTTGAAACAGTCCCTAAACAAACTGTCATAACTCAAGGACCACCGTCAAACGATGCTGAGTTTTTAATCTAGGCATAATCTACGTACGTAAAAGCCAAATACCGCTCACTCCTTGCGAAATCTCTGGAACTTGGCAAAAAAAATACTTGCCTGAAAATATTAAAACTATGTTCAATGATGCTACTCTCTATCTAGCTGATGCTAGGCTGCCTCTCATCTGCCTGTTCCCCTTGGGAACATCCCTTGGCCATGTCTTCCAAGGTGATTCCCATATGGACCATTAGATGATGCAAGAGTTGGTACCTATTCTTTCTGCTTCCGCTCCACTCGGGACTGCAAAAGCTTGGGAATATACACTGCTCAAAAAAAAATAAAGGGAGCACTTAAACATCAGAATATAACTGCAAGTAAATCAAACTTCTGCGAAATCAAACTGTCCCACTAAGGAAGCAACACTGATTGACAATCAATTTCACATGCTGTTGTGCACATTCAACTTTGTACAGAACAAAGTATTCAATGAGAATATTTCATTCATTTAGATCTAGGATGTGTTGAGTGTTCCCTTCATTTTTTTGAGCAGTATGTATGTATGTATGTGTATGTATGTATGTATTTGAAGTCCTCGGAGAGTCCTTGGAGAGGGGGCGGCATACAAATCTAATAAATTATTATTATTATTATTATTAATAATAATAATAATTAGGGTGTTCAGGTTTTTTTCCCCATGTATCGATAGTGTTTTTGCGACGTTTTGATGAGATCACACTCGTCATCATCAGGCTGGTATCCTGGGCTTTGCGCTGTTGCGAACCAAGTGAGGTTGGAGCTGCTGTTTTTTTAAAATAAATAGTGGTGCTGGGTTTTTATAGAAAGAGATGGCAGTCCCAAAATCACTTTGTTCACAACAGCGCAAAGCCCTGGATACCAGCCTGATGATTGGCAAGTGTGATCTCATCGAAACGTCGCAAAAACACTATTGATACACGTAAAAAAAAACCCAAACATACCAAATACATACCTATACATTGGTTGCGGATCAGTTTCCGATCACAATTCAAAGTGTTGGTTATGACCTATAAAGCCCTTCATGGCATCGGGCCAGAATATCTCCGGGACCGCCTTCTGCCGCACGAATCCCAGCGATCGATTAGGTCCCACAGTTGGCCTTCTCCGGGGTCCCGTCAACTAAACAATGCCATTTGGCGGGACCCAGGGGAAGAGCCTTCTCTGTGGCGGCCCCAACCCTCTGGAACCAGCTCCCCCAGAGATTAGAACTGCCCCCACCCTCCTCGCCTTTCGTAAACTCCTTAAAACCCAACTTTGCCGTCAGGCATGGGGGAATTGAAACATCTCCCCCGGGCCTATACAGTTATGTATGGTATGTTTGTGTGTATGTTTGCTTTTAATAATGGGGCTTTTAGTGTTTCTTTTAAATTATTAGATTTGTTATATATTGTTTATTATTGCTTTGAGCCACCCCGAGTCTATGGAGAGGGGCGGCATACAAATCTAATAAATAAATAAATAAAATAAATACCCATGAAAATAATAATAATAATAATAATAATAATAATAATAATAATAATCAAACAAACAAAAACAACAAAGTTGGAAGGGAACTTGGAGGTCTTTCAGTATAACCCCCTGCTTAGGCAGGAAACCCTAACTACTTCAGACAAATGGTTATCCAACATCTGCTTAAAAACCTCCAGTGTTGGGGCATTCACAACTTCTGGAGGCAAGCTGTTCCACTGATCAACCGTTCTGACTATCAGGAAATTTCTCCTTAGTTCTAAGTTGCTTCTCTCCTTGTTTAGTTTCCACCCATTGCTTCTTGTTCTACCTTCAGGTGCTTTGGAGAATAGAACATGGAGGGATAGAATCAAGATCATGTGAAGGCTTAATACCACTTTATAAGGTCTTGGTAAGGCCACATTTGGAATACTGCATTCAGTTTTGGTTGCCACGATGCAAAAAGGATGTTGAGACTCTAGAAAAAGTGCAGAGAAGAGGAACAAAGATAATTAGGGGACCGGAGGCTGAAAATGAAGAACAGTTGCAGGAACTGGGCATGGCTAGTTTAGTGAAAAGAAGGACCAGGGGAGACATGATAGCAGGGTTCCAATATCTCAGGGGTTGCCACAAAGAAGAAGGAGTCACGCTATTCTACTCTACTCTCTAATTTTGATTAAGTGAATCACTGCTGTTGAGATGTTAGTAATCCAGATTGTTAGGTGAATCGGGTTTCCCCTTTGCTTTTGCTTGTCAGAAGGTCACAAAAACAAACCTTGGGACATAGCAACAGTCATAAATATGAACCAGTTGCCCAAGCAACCTCCTCGATCCACAGCTCACATTAGAGAAACACCTTTCAGCTGTGGCGAGGGGGGCGTTTGCCCAGGTTCACCTGGTGCACCAGTTGCGGGCCTATCTGTACTGGGAGTCACTGCTCACAGTCACTCATGCCCTCATCACCTCGAGGCTCAACTACTGCAATGCTCTCTACATGGGGCTACCTTTGAAAAGTGTTCGGAAACTTCAGATCGTGCAGAATGCAGCTGCGAGAGCAGTTATGGGCTTCCCCAGGTATTCCTATGTTACACCAACACTCCGCCGTCTGCATTGGTTGCCGATCAGTTTCTGGTCACAATTCAAAGTGTTGCTTATGACCTATAAAGCCCTTCATGGCACCGGACCAGATTATCTCCGGGACCGCCTTCTGCCTCACGAATCCCAGCGACCAGTTAGGTCCCACAGAGTGGGTCTTCTCCGGGTCCCATCAACCAAACAATGTCGCTTGGCGGGACCCAGAGGAAGAGCCTTCTCTGTGGCGGCCCCGGCCCTCTGGAATCAACTCCCCCCAGAGATTAGAATTGCCCCCATCCTCCTTGCCTTTCGAAAGCTGCTTAAAACCCACCTCTGCCGCCAGGCATGGGGGCACTGAGATACACTTCCCCCTAGGCCTTTACAATTTTATGCATGGTATGTCTGTATGTATGATTGGTTTTTATATAATGGGTTTTTAACTGTTTTTAGTATTGGATTTTGTTATATAATGTTTTATTGCTGTTGTTAGCCGCCCCGAGTCTGCGGAGAGGGGCGGCATACAAATCCAGTAAATAAATAAATAAATAAATGAATGAATCAATAAATAAATAAATAAGCATTTGAATTTAGATCAAGTGATCATCGGGGTGCCGCAAAGGTCATCACTATTAAAAAACCGGTCACATTTTGTAACTCTGAACCGTCACTAAATGAGACGTTGTAACTTGGGGACTATCTGCATTATGGTAATAATAGCAAGGCCAGCATCTGCAGCAGAGAAATAGAAAAGAGGAACAATAAAAGAAGAAATACGGCATTTATAGATCCTGTCAACCAGGAAGAAGAGCCTAGTTCCACAATGAAGGCTCTTAAGTTTGGGGTTATTAAATTCGCCCCCCTAGCCGTTGAATGTATAGTGTGTTTGTTGATTGAATGGTTATGAATGTATTTGGTGTTGGTCATCACCTATAAAGCCCTTCATGGCACTGGACCAGGGTATCTACGAGACCGCCTTCTGCAGCACGAATCCCAGCAACCGATTAGGTCCCACAGAGTTGGTCTCCTCCGGGTCCCGTCGACTAAACAATGTCGTTTGGCGGGCCCCAGGGGAAGAGCCTTCTCTGTGGCGGCTCCGACCCTCTGGAATCAGCCCCCTCCAGAGATTAGAATTGCCCCCACCCTCCTTGCCTTTCGTAAACTTAAAACCCACCTCTGTTGTCAAGCGTGGGGGAACTGAAACATCTCCCCCTGCCTATGTAGTTTTCTGTGTATAATATGACTGTATGTATGTTTTTATATATTGGGGTTTCTTGTTTTTTAGACTTTTTTAATGTATTATTGTTATTTTAGACTCTAACTATTAGATTTGTCATTATATATTGTTTTTATCATTGCTGTAAGCCATCCAGAGTCTACGGAGAGGGGCGGCATACAAATCTAATTAATAATGATAATAATAATAATAATTTTAATTGGTTCTTTAGTTTTTTAAGTTGTAACTGAATTTTAATTATTTGCATTTCGATATACAGTGCTCAACACCCCCCCCTCAAATAACGCATCCTAGATCTGAATGAATGAAATATTGAATACAGTGATCCCTCGATTTTCGCGGCTTCAAACTTCGCGAAACGCTATACCACGGTTTTTCAAAAAATATTAATTAAAAAATACTCCATGGTTTTTTTTTCTATACCACGGTTTTTCCCACCCGATGACATCATACGTCATCACCAAGAATCACTTCTCTGTCTCTTTCTCTTTCTTTCCTATCATTCTCTGCTTCAATCATTTTCTCATTTCTCTTTTTTTCTCCCCTTTTTTCTATCATTTCTCTCTCTCTTCCTTCCACTCTTCTCTCTCTCTCTCTTTCTTCCTCTCTCTCACTCTCTTCCTCCCTCTCTCATCTCTTTCTTTCTTTCCTTCTCTCTTTCTCTATCTCTCCCCCTCTTGCTCTCTCTCTTTTTCTCATTTTCCCTCTCTTGTTTTCTTTCTCTCACTCTTTCTCTCTCTCTTGCTATCTCTTGCTCTCCCCCCTCTTTCTCTCTCACTCTCTTTCTCACTTTCTCTGCCAGCCCGCCCGCCCGGAACATTCAAAATAAGAAAACACTTCGCTCTGTTCCAGGCGGGCGCGCAGGCAGGGAGATGGGAAGAGCGCGCGCCGGCCCGTGCACCCACCAGCCTCCGGAGAATGCCTGTCCCGCCTCTCTTGCAGCAGAGGAGAAAGAGAGGTGGAGCGGGCGGCGAGCAGGCGAGCGGGGCGAACGGCCGGCGGGCGGGCGAACGGCAGGCGGGCGGGTGCCTAAGGGGAACGGTGGCCGCCAGCGCTGCTGCAGGAGGACCCGTGTCTGAAGAAAGCCGGTGAGAGGGGTAGTTTTTGGCTGTCCATAGCCAAAAATGGTGTTTTTACTTCCGCACCGCTACTTCGCGGAAAATCGACTTTCGCGGGAGGTCTTGGAACGTAACCCCTGCGAAAATCGAGGGAACACTGGTATTTCATTTGCACAACTACAGTGTTCCCTCGATTTTTGCGGGTTCAAACTTCGCGAAAAGTCTATACTGTACCACGGTTTTTCAAAAATATTAATTAAAAAATACTTCGCGGGTTTTTCCCCTATACCACGGTTTTTCCCACCCGATGACGTCATATGTCATTGCCAAACTTTCGTCCGCCTTTAATAATTTTTTTTAAAATAAACTTTAATAAATAAACATGGTGAGTAATAATCTAAATGGTTGCTAAGGGAATGGGAAATTGTAATTTAGGGGTTTTAAGTGTTAAGGTAAAGCTTGTGATATTGTTCATAGCCAAAGATAGTGTATTTACTTCCGCATCTCTACTTCGTGGAAATTCGACTTTCGCGGGTGGTCTCGGAACTCATCCCCCGTGAAAATCGAGGGAACACTGTATTCCATTTGCACGACAGCATGTGAAATTGACTGTCAATCAGTGTTGCTTCCCAAGTGGGCGGTTTGTTTTCACAGAAGTTTGACTTACTTGAAGTTATATTCTGTTATTTTAAGTGTTCCTTTTATTTTTTTTTTTGAGCAGTGTATATTTTCTTTTTTTATATGGTGTAAGCCGCCCCGAGTCCTCGGAGAGAGGCGGCATATAAATCCAGTAAACTTAAACTTAATTATGTTAAAATATATGCTAATTTCTGTTTCTTAAGCAAGTGGATATTCAGGCCCAGGTGGCTGGATTTTCCCCTCGAGTTTTGCAAATTCGGGTTATTTCTGCTTGAAATTCCCTGTCCTTGTGGGAAGTTCCAGAAACCGATTGCACTGCAAAGTAAGCCTGGATTGAGTACTGTACTATCTGAGTTCTCAGGGTGTGTGTTTTTTTCAACCTGGGCCTCTCTGAAGCAGCCCCAAAACCCAGGCCAGGTTCTGATACAGTGGTACCTCTACTTACGAACTTAATTCGTTCAATGACCAGGTTCTTAAGTAGAAAAGTTTGTAAGAAAAAGCCATTTTTCCCGTAGGAATCAATGTAAAAGCAAATAATGCGTGCGATTGGGGAAACCACAGGGAGGGTGGAGGCCCTGTTTCCTCCAAGGAGATTCCTGGAGAGGCCCCATTGAGGCTTCCCCCCACCTTTTCCGGCCCTGTTTCTTCACAGGAGATTCCTAGAGAGGCCCCACAGAGGCTTCTTCCTGCCTTTTCCGGTACTGTTTCCTTCCAGATTCCTAGAGAAGCCCCACGGAGGCTTCCCCCCGCTGTTTCCTCCCAGGAGATTCCTGGAGAGGCCCCACGGAGCCTTCTTCCTGCCTTTTCCGGCCCTGTTTCCTCCCAGATTCCTAGAGAAGCCCCACGGAAGCTTCTCCCTGCTTTTTCCGGTCCTGTTTCTTCCCAGGAGATTCCTAGAGAGGCCCCACGGAGGCTTCTCCCCACCTTTGCCGGCCCTGTTTCCTCCCAGGAGATTGCTAGAGAGGCCCCACAGAGGCTTCTTTCCGCTTTTCCAGTTAGTTTCGGAGGCTTGGATTTGTAAGTGGAACATGGTTCTTGAGAAGAGGCAAAAAAAATCTGAAACATCTGGTTCTTATCTAGAAAAGTTCATAAGTAGAGGTGTTTGTAGGTTGAGGTACCACTGTATAAGAATCAGTCCAGATTTTTATCAGTCCAGAGAAGCAAGCTGCGGGCGTGTTTGTTCCTCACGTGACCAAATTCAAGAAAAGACTGCTCGGTCAGGTCTAAACAAGCCAGTTCTTCTCCGATTCAGCTGATTCGGTGCCCTGTCTGTCAGCCCCACCAGTTTTCCAGTTGTGATGGGACTCCAAATCCCATTGCTGGCCGCACAGGATAGAAATCGTAAGCCAAAAGGACTGGGAAGGTTGCAAGTTAAAATACAATGCTCAAAAAAATAAAGGGAACACTTAAACAACACAATATAACTCCAAGTAAATCAAACTTAGAAACATAGAAACATAGAAGACTGACGGCAGAAAAAGACCTCATGGTCCATCTAGTCTGCCCTTATACTATTTCCTGTATTTTATCTTACAATGGATATATGTTTATCCCAGGCATGTTTAAATTCAGTTACTGTGGATTTATCTACCACGTCTGCTGGAAGTTTGTTCCAAGGATTTACTATTCTTTCAGTAAAATAATATTTTCTCATGTTGCTTTTGATCTTTCCCCCAACTAACTTCAGACTGTGTCCCCTTGTTGTTGGGTTCACTTTCCTATTAAAAACACTTCCCTCCTGAACCTTATTTAACCCTTTAACGTATTTAAATGTTTCGATCATGTCCCCCCTTTTCCTTCTGTCCTCCAGACCAGTGATTTTCAACCTTTTTTGAGCTGCGGCACATTTTTTACATGTACAAAACCATGGGGCACATTGAGGGGGGGCTAAAAAAAGTTTGAACAAAAAAATTATCTCTTCCTTTCGCTCTATTTCTCCCTTCCTCTTTCTCTCCCTTCCTCTTTTTCTCTCTCATTCTCTCTCCATCCCTTTCTTTCTCTCTTCCTTCTTTCCTCTTTTTTGCTCTATTTCTCTCTCGCTCCCTACCTCCCTCTATGTCTTTCTCTCTCCCACCTTCCCTCCCTCTTTCTCTCTCTCTCTTGCTTTCTTTCTTGTTCTCTTGCTTTCTCTCTCTTGCTTTCTTTCTTTCTCTGTCTTTCTTTCTCTCTTGTTTTCTTTCTCTCTCTCTTTCTCTTTCTCTCTCTCTCTCTCTTTCTTTCTTTCTCTCTCTGAGCTTCGCGGCACACCTGACCATGTCTCGCGGCACACTAGTGTGCCACGGCACACTGGTTGAAAAACACTGCTCCAGACTATACAGATTGAGTTCATTAAGTCTTTCCTGATACGTTTTATGCTTAGGAAAGACTTAATGAACTCAATCTGTATAGTCTGGAGGATAGAAGGAAAAGGGGGGACACGATCAAAACATTTAAATATGCTAAAGGGTTAAATAAGGTTCAGGAGGGAAGTGTTTGATTTACTAGGTTTACTAGGCTTACAAGAGGAAACTTCTGTTTGATTTACTAGGTTCGCCATCCCTGACCTAGAGTCTAACAGCCGCCATCTTGTTTCTCTTGCCTTTCTCCTCTCAGCCCTTAAAGCTGCTGTCCGCCCATATACAGGGGTAGGCAAAGTTGGCTCTTCTATGACATGTGGACTTCAACTCCCAGAATTCCCGAGCTAGCGTGATTGTGAAATCAAACTTCTGTGAAATCAAACTATCCACTTAGGAAGCAACACTGATTGACAATCAATTTCACGTTCTGTTGTGCACATTCAACTTTGTACAGAATGAAAGTATTCAATGAGAATACAGTGTTCCCTCGATTTTCGCGGGGGATGCGTTCCGAGACCGCCCGCGAAAGTCGAATTTCCGTGAAGTAGAGATGCGGAAGTAAATACACTATTTTTGGCTAGGAACAATATCACAAGCCTTCCCTTAACACTTAAAACCCCTAAATTACAATTTCCCATTCCCTTAGCAACCATTTAGATTATTACTCACCATGTTTATTTATTAAAGTTTATTTAAAAAAATATTTATTAAAGGCAGACGAAAGTTTGGTGATGACATATGACATCATCGGGCGGGAAAAACCGTGGTATAGGGGGGGAACCACAAAGTATTTTTTAATTAATATTTTTGAAAAACCATGGTATAGACTTTTCGCAAAGTCTGAACCCGCAAAAATCGAGGGAACACTGTATTTCATTCATTCAGATCTAGGGTGGGTTCTTTGAGTGTTCCCTTTATTTTTTTTGAGCAGTGTATTTCCTCCCACTAACGTCAGCTCTGATAGAACCAGGCTGTCCAATAAATAATCTTCTGTTGTTTTGGGGATACACCTCCCTAAACCATGCTGGCTGGGGATGATAGGAGTGGGAACCTATCCAGAATCCAGCCAATGGAAGTTAGGGGTGGGGAGGTCAAAAGAGCTGCCAATCCATTTCCTCAACTTTTAAGATGCCAACTTTCCTTCTCTCTATCCCAAGCTAGTCCTTAAAACAATTCCCTTGCCCTGCTGGCAGGGGGTGATGGTTATTGTAGTCACGATGCACCCAAGTTGTCAAGCTGGGAAGAGAAGGGAAACAAGGAGAGATCATTCCGGATCTCCTCCTTTAAATAAGCTTGCCACTTCTCCAATCCTTCCCTTGCTGGGAAGCATGGGAGTCAGAATCCAGGCTGATAACTTTGGGAGAGAGGGGGAGAGAGAAAAGAGAGAGAGAGAGGAGAGAGAGAGAGAAAAGAGAGAGGAGAGAAAATGAGAAAAAGGGAAAGAGAGGAGAAAAGGGGAAAGGGAAAGAAGAGTGAAAGGGGGAGAAAGAAAAGAGAAAACGAAAGGAAAAAGAGGGGAAAGAGAGAAAAAGTAGAAAAGAGAGAGAAGAGAGGAGAGAGAGAAAAGAGAAAAGAAAGGAGAAAAAGAAAAGTTGGGGAGATAAAAGGGAAAGTGAAAAAGAGAGAGAATAGAGAAGAGGATGAAGAGAAAGAGGAGAGAGAGAGAAGAGGAGAGATAAAGAGACGAAAGAGAGAGCAGAGAAAAGAAGGGAGAAAAAGAGGAGGAAAGAGAGGGGGCAGAGAAAAGGGGAAAAGGAGAGAAAGAAGAAAGAGGGTGAAGACAGAGAGAGAGAGAAAAGAGAAAAAGAGAAGACGGGAGAAAAAAGGGAGAGAAAGTGACAAGGGAGAGAGAAAGAGAAGAAAGGGTGGAGGGAGAAAGAGAAGAGTGAGAGACGAGAGAAAAAAGGGAAGAAAGAGAAGAAAAAAAGAAAGAGGGTAAGAAAAGTCTCTTGGGGCAGCCAACAGAAGGCGAACTCAGCCCGTGTCGATGGGTGAGGATTCAATGGGGGGGGGCTCCTCCCAAGAGGTCAGAGGATGGGTATTGTAGTCCCCATGCAACTGCAGGATCAGCTCACCCACCGAGGAGGGAGGGGCCCGGCTGACCCCAAAGCCTGGTCCTCTCCGACACCGGTTAAAAAAACCCCAATCAGGCCGGCTCTCCGTACCTCCGCTCCGCCCCGCGTCGCCGGCTCTCTCCTCCCGCAGCCAACCAGCCCCGCGTCCTTCCGCTCGCCGCTCGTCGCAACGCTTCCCAGCCCCTGCGCGGCCCTCGGCTCTTTCCGGAGCCGCTCGCCTCGCCCTCGTGCTCGGCCCGAACGCCGCTCGGAGGGACCTTCGCGCCTGCCCGAACGCCGGCGAGGAGCCATGGGGGCGGAGTCGCGAGCCCGAAGGCGCTCGGCCCCCGGGAAGGGAGGGGGTGAAAAAAGGCTTCGGGGATTTTCGGCTTCGGAGCGCTCCCGGGCTGAAAGCCGAGCGGCGTAGCAAAGGCTTATTCTCTTCCCCCACACGCACGCACGCACGCCGCCCCGCGCGCGCCTATTCTTGCGGCTGGGTGGCATCCCGTGCAAAAAGCATCTTCGTGCAAATGCCCCAGACACGTCGACCTCGGGGCTGGCTGGGCTCCAGGCCGACCTCCGGGGTCTCTTTCGGAGGAATGGGGTGGGGGGTGGCTGCAATAAGTTTGCCCCGAGGTGCCCGGTGAAAACCTGCAAAACTCTCTTGCAAGAGTCAACACCCCTGCAGCCCGATAGGTAGCTAGCCAGGGAAAATAGGTAGATGATATACAGTACATACATTATATACGTGTTTGTGTGTATGTGTATGGATGATAGGTAGGTAGGTAGGTAGGAGTCTACGGAGAGGGGCGGCATACAAATCTAATAAATAATAATAATAATAATAATAATAATAATAATAATAGGTAGGTAGGTAAGTAGATAATATACAGTACATACATTATATACATGTGTCCATGTGTGTTTGTATAGATAGATAGATACATACAGATAGGTAGGAAGGTAGATGAGATACATTATATACATGTGTATGCGTGTTTGTGGATACATACATATATACAGGTAGGTAGGTAGATGATATACATACATTATATACGTGTGTATGTGTGTGAATGGATAGATAGATAGATAGATAGATAGACAGACAGACAGACAGACATAGATATACATATATAGATGTATATGAATAAATAAAATGGGAGGTTGGATGTTTCTTGCTCTAAGCGCCAGCTCTGCTACTGAACAATCGGAGGAAATTCCTTTAAGATCCAGGCCAAAAGAGGATTTAGCTCCTAGGGGAGGTCCAAAGGAACCCAATTCCTGAATCTGTGATCTTTAGAGATCCCAAAAATATATATTTTAATTAACCCAAGCGTCTAAATTTGCACCCTCTGAACCCTAAATTTAAAAAAAAAAGTTTCTTTGAGCAAATCAACATCCACCTATCCAAACAACCAGATTGTGTCTTAAGGGAGAGTTAAAAAGGAAAGTTCATTAAAGCCAATTGTGTGAATTGCTTTTGGTATTCTTGAGGCCCAGAGGGCTTAGCATATCAAAAGTAAGCAAGGAACTAATCTTTAAAAGCAGCTACTGTTTGTTAAAGTACTGCAAGAGTTCTGACCTCCCTATCATGATCTATAGAAGTTTTATCAGTAGTAGTTTTATCAATACAGTACAGTAGTTTTTATCAGAAGAGGTGATGGGCATTTTTCCCCCATTTTAAAGGCTTTCTTGGTGTTTGTGTGGCCACTTCACTTTTTCAGCTTAAGCTCGCCACTAAAATTGTGATGCTTCCCCCAGAATGCGTAAGCAATATATTCTCTCCCCCTCCCAAAAGAAACTGTTTTAAACAGTTATTCTTAACCACAAACCAGCCAAGCCCTCTATTGTGTACCAACCTATGTGGATTACAACCTCAAAGAATTAGGCTAAATAATTCTACTTATATAGCACGAGACTGTGCTCTGACTTGCATTATTATTTAATACCTTCCCTCTGGGGAGGGTTAATTCATTTATGCCCCTTGCTTTTAAACTGCTTTCACAAAACGTTTTAATTGCTAGTTATATTCATGCCCAAAAACTCCTTTGGTGGTGGTGATGGGGAGATGGACAGTTATAGAAATCTGACCAATAAATAAATATAAGGTAAGCCCCCTTTTTATCTATAGGCAGTCCTCCACTTACAACCTCAACTGAGCCCAATTATTGAGACATTTGTTAAATGAGTTTCCCCCCCCCCCCCCATTTTATGACCTGGCCACTTTTTTTTAAGCAAATCCTTGCAAGTTGATCATTTTTGCAATGTAGTAGTTAGGTAAATCTTGCTTCCTTGTTGATTTTGCTTGCCGAAAGGTCACATAGGGGGAATCGCACGACCTTGAGACAAAGCAACTGTCGTTAAGCATAAACCAGCATCTGACTGTTGATCACATGATCACAGGGATGCTATGGTTGTTAATGGCCATAGGTTGTGTTTTTTCAATGCGGTTGCAACTTCAAACAGGCATTAAAGAAACTGTTGTATATTGAAGACGATCTGTATTACAGCAAAGTTTCTATCCACATATAATTATTTTAGGTTAGCATCCTGCACTCCTCTTTTGAAAACAAAAAACAAAAAACCCGCTCCCCAGATAGGTCAACCTTCTCTATGGCCCCAGCAGGTGTCAAAGGTGGAATTTCATCCCTGCTACGGATCTCCAAACCAAAGTTGATAGGATCCATCCTCTTAAGATGTTGGATAACTATTTGTCTGAAGTGGTGTAGGGTTTTCTGCCTAAGCAGGCGGTTGGGCCAGAAGACCTCCAAAGTCCCTTCCAACTTATTATTATTATTATTATTATTATTATTATTATTATTATTATTTCAACAATACAACATAGCAAATGAGATCACTATGCTGGATTTCGTATTTCATCACCAGTCGGGTGTTTCCTAAGCACTTAGGACTGCGTGATATAGCGGCGAATTATTTGTGCTGATCCCAAAAAAACAGTAATACACAGCAAACGAGATTGATATGATGATGACTAAGATGAGCAACTGGACTTTCTTGTCTTTTTTTTCCTTTTGAAGATGTTTTGCCTCCCACCCAAGAAACTTTGCAGCTCTGACTGGGGAATGGAAGGGTTGATACTCCTGGCAGAAAGAGCTGGATGTTCGCAGCCTTTTGGATGGGAAGCGAAAGATCTTCTCCCCCCCACTCCAAAAAAGACATGAAAATCCAGTTGCCTTCTGAAAACAAAAGAAAAGAAAAAGCAAATATGGAACTACCGTCATCCAGGTTCATGGTTGCAACCAGTGTTCCCTCTAATTTTTTTGGGGGGTGGGCGGAAAAGTATAGTGTCTGAGCGGCAGTCCCTTCGGGACTGGGCTGCACAGAAATAATAAATAAATAAATAAATAAATAAATAAATAAATAAGCAAACAAACAAATAAAAAACCCACCCTGTTTTGCCTCAGAGAATTTCAAAATAAAATACTGTACTGTGTGTCTATAACAGTGAGCTCATAATAGGGCAACTCTATCAATATCAAAATGCCACTTAAATAGTTGAGCTAGTTTCAAACTAGATTTTGATTTTCTTTCTCTCTTCCTTACTCCCATTCTTTTTCTTTCTCTTTTCCTTCCTCTCTTTTTTCTATCTGTTTCTCTCTCTTCCTCTCTTCCTCTCTCTCTCCTTCCCTCTCACTCTTTCCCTCTCGGCTTCTGGGCAGGTTTGGAAAACTCTGAGTTGATGATGATTTTTAAGTGAGCGATTGCTCACTGCTCAGCTTAGAGGGAACTATGGTTGCAACTGGACTTTCTGGGTTTTTTTAAATTTCTTTTGGAGTTGTTTCACTTCTCCTTCAAGAATATTCCTCTGCTCTAACTGGATGATGTGGAATGGAAAGATTGATACTCCTTGCAGATTCATTTTGCATCCTTTTTGAGGGTCCCTGATCCTGAAGACATAGAAAAACCTCCCAAGTTGCTTCAACAATGCTCTCCAAGGATGCAAATGACCTGCTCTCTGCAAGGAATATAAATCCTTCCATTCCCCACCATTCGGTCAGAACTGAAGAAGCTTCTTGGATGAGAAGGAAAACGTCTTCAAGGGGGGGGGGGGAACCTCAAGAAAATCCAGTTGCCTCCTGAGAAAAAAAAAGCAGCTTTGGGACAACCATGACCTGGAAAGTCTCTACAGACTTTTAAAAACTTGTAGTGCTGGAGCATTCCCAACTTCTGGAGGCAAGTCGTTCCACTGATTAATTGTTCTAACTATCAGTAAATTCTTCTTTAGTTCTAAGTTGCTTCTCTCCTTGTTTAGTTTCCACCTTTTGGACTTTTTTGGAAGAATATATATATTTTTAAAAAGCACCTTTGGGAACCCCATCCTACAGGATCTTATGGCGATCCATTCGGAAGAAAAGAGGGAGGGGGTGTTTGAAATAAACGCTGCTTTTGATCCGATCTTCCAAAGGTGCCTCGGAAAAGGGTCGAGCCAGCCTTCTTCCCACCGAGGAGCCGCCGGTTGCAAGGCGCTGCACAGCAGCACCGGGGGACCGTAAGCCTTGCATGCAACCCGGGGGGAAAAAGGCCCCAAGCAAAGCAGCTTCTTTGGGATCGGCCGCCTTCTTCGGCCGCTTGGCTGCACGGAGGAACCAGGCATCCCCGGGCCGAACGGAGCTAAAGCGGGAAGCCGCGAGCCAAGCCCGGGCCCGGCCACGCGTCCGCCGCCTTCCCGCGAACAAGGCCGGGCGGACATCGACTTAGCCCAGCCGGGTCCCCCGCCCCACCGGCCTTCTCCCGTTCCCGTGCTCCGGCTCGAAGGCCGAGGACGGCGGTTCTTACCCGCAGCCATGCCGCCCGCCTCGTTCATGGCGCCCGGCTCCATCGCGTCTCTCACCGGCGGCAGCAGCAGCCCATCCGAGCACAAAGGAACCGCCTTGCGGAACCCTAGCCGAGCCGCTGACGGGAGCCGGACGGACGGGAAGAGGGAGCGCACCGACCGGAAGTGGCGGGCGGGAGCGGGGTTTCTCCCGCGGACGGAGGCTCCGGGAGGTCGCCAAGGCGTCTGCACGGCTTTGTGAGGAAGATTTCGAAAGGGCTGATGGGAAGGTCGAACGGCGGGGCGCGGATCACGGGGCCGGAAGTGAGGCACGGGGGAAGGAGAAACGGACGGATCGTTTCTTTTGTTGTTGTTGTTCCCTGACGTGTGCTGGTTCCGAAGTGCTCCGGACGGCCCTTGTAAAGAGATCCTGGCTACAGTCAACCGGGTCTCCCTCAGAAAAGCTGCCCGACAGCGCTTAAGCACTACCCGAGATCAAATCGAAGCGGCGCAGGAAGTCAAGGGTGCGCGCGCCTCTTCTACTTTCGTGCCTCTAGGGCCAGAAGTGACTCTTCCTTTAATAAAAAATAATAAAAAATAAATCGGCGCATATGGCGCTTTCCGGACATGACGTCAGAACACCGGAACTCGCGATGTTGGGGCCTAGAGGAGCCGCCGCGGCCTGGTGGCCTCAGCAGCCATGGGTCCGGTGTCGCGTTCGCGGAGCCCCCAGGGCTCCCCGGGGCCCCGCCGGGGACGTGAAAGCGGCTCGGCCAGCCCTTCTCCGTCCAGGCACAGCCGCAGCCGCCGTTCTCGCTCTCGGGAGCGCAACGGCTTCCGGCGCCCGCATCACTTCGGTTACCGGCACGACCCGGAGCACTACGGCAAGGAGCAAGAGGAGTCGCTGCGGCAGAGGTGAGAGACAGCGGCGGCCCGCGGGGAGGCCGGACTCGGCTCCGGGGCTTGTGGAAAACTCTGGTTCTGCTTGCTTACGGTTGGCCTCGCTGTCAGCCAGATGTTTTACTATTGCTGTCATTACTATTAATAGTATTTATTTATTTATTAATTTACTAGTAATTTATTATTAGTAAGGCATGTATGTTAGATCGATTGGATTGATTCGTAAGTTTGTACAATGGGATTTTATTGTTTATAATTTTAGTGAGTTGAATTTTAATATTGACTACTTCCTATTACATTGTATTGTTTTATATTGTTGTAAGCCGCTTTGAGTCCTAAGGGATTGGGTGGTATAGAAGTCAAACAAGGAAGTAAGGGGAGGGAAGGAAAGGAGGGAGAGGAGGAGGGAGGAAGGAGAGGGGGGTAGGAGGGAAGGAAAGGGAGGGAGGGAAGGAAGGAGAGGGAGTGGGAAGGAGAGAGGAAGGGAGGGAGGGAGGAAGAAGGGAACGAAGGGAGAGGAGAGGGAGGAAGGAGAAGGGGTAGGGAGGGAGGGAAGGAAGGAGAGGGAGGGAGTGGGAAGGAGAGAGGAAGGGAGGGAGGAAGAAGGGAATGAAGGAAGGGGAGAGGAGGAGGCAGGGTGGGAAGGAGAGAGGGAAAGAGGGAAGGAAAGGGAGGGAGGAGAGGAGAACGGAAGGAGAGAGGAAAGGAGGGAGGGTGGAAGGAGGGAAGGAAGATTTATCTGCCGCCCACTCCAATTGGACTCTGGGCGGTTCACAATAAGAATTAAAACAATCTAATAAATATGAATTGCAGTTACAGCAACAATAAAACGATATAAAAAATACATCAGCAACCCTTAAAAAAAACCATGCAATCTGTCAATCATTCCATGACTTAAAATAAAATCTTAGTAATAAGTCATCCAAACATTTTCTAAATTGGGGCAAGGCGCTTTTGGCATGCGCTTTTCAATAATTTCAATAGTAATAATAGTAACAATTACAATAATAGAATAGAATATAGAATAGAATAAAATTCTTTATTGGCCAAGTGTGATTGGACACACAAGGACTTTGTCTTGGTGCATATGCTCCAAGAACCCCTCGATGTTATTATTAGCCTCCTTCATGGTTACCTTGTGGGTAATAATAGTGAAATAGCAACAAAAATAATAATACTGTAATGGTAATAATATTATTAATAGTAGTACCCTGTTTTCCCCAAAGTAAGACCTCCTCTGATAATAAGCCCAATTGGGCTTTTGAGTGCATGGCAATAATGCCGCCCCGCGTCTACGGAGAGGGGCGGCATACAAATCTAATTAAACATAATAATAATAATAATAATAATAATAATAATAATACTGTAATGCCAAGCGCTTATTTCAGGGTTCAAAAAGAATAAAAGACAGAGTCTTATTTTGGGGAAAACACGGTACTAGCAATAAATAATTAAGCTTGGCTGTTTTCTTGCAAATGTTTCATTACCCAATTACCATAGGTAAGATCATCAAATGTTAGAAGGGTAGGTTACTCTCATTTTATTAGTCAGAGCAATGATATAAACAGCCAGCCGCGTACTCTACTAGCACTTATGGCATTACCTAGTTGCATAATGAAAAGTCTGCAAGAAAACACCCAAGCTCAGAGACCATCAAAGGACCCCACCATTCAACCCTGAGCTACAAATATTCTCCTCTTTCCATATTATTATTATTATTGTTGTTGGACATGTGGTTTTTCATAGCTGCTGGAGGGGAAGGGTGATCGCTCTGTTCCGGACAGAGAGGAAAGCAATATTGAGTCAAAGATGAAGCGACATATGTTACTACAGTGAAGGATTTTGTGATCCTTTGTAACTCTTTTGTATGTATTGTATTGTAGGAATCTGTTGATTAATAAAAGGGGAGGGGTGTTTGATAAGTAGGAAACACAAGGCAGATTTTTAATGCCATTTATTTTTAGTGTAAGTGAGGTTTTATTTTATTTGTAAAATTTGTAAAAAAAAAAATTGATAGTGATTTGATCACATTTTCTGCTCATCTCCCTAAAGAGGGAGTCGGCAATGATCAAATAAAATACTAAAATTCAAAAATAGGATATAAAATTTAAGAAGACAGTCCTATTGATTTAATTTATCGATTAAAATTCAGTGTGAAAAGTTATTTAAAAGCTAAGCAGAAGGCTTTCAGAATGCTAACCAGCCCTAGGAGGATAATTGGGTGACGATTTGCAGTCCTTTTCTTGAAAAAATATCAGGGCTTCATGCACCACTTTTCTGATTGTGTCTTTAACATTTAGGTTTGAAATGTACATGATTTCATTTTCCGGCAGTTCTGACTATTATATATACTGTGTATATTACAGACGGCTAAACGAAAGAGAACGAATAGGCGAACTTGGAGCACCTGAAATCTGGGGACTCTCACCAAAACTTCCTGAGCCAGAGTAAAAACTTGCATTTAATTTAAGTTACATTTGTATTTCATCTTGGGCACTTTAATTGATAGATTTTAAGATGATGTTCTGCTTTTAAATCTAGCTCTGATGAACATACTCCCGCAGAAGACGAAGATGGCTCTTCTAAGAAAAGCAGCACCACCAAGTCCAGTTCAGAAGGTATACCAATATGTTTAAGATGAAGCTTGACAGTAATATCTGCGGGGAACCTGTTTTACTTCCAGTTGTAAATGGCATTTCCGCAATTGTCCAAAATAATAATTTTCACCCTTATGACTGTTGCAGCATCTCCACAGTCAAGGGATCAAAATCCAGATGTTTGGCAATGAGTTCCTATTTACGACACTTGGGGTTATGTGATCTTGTTTTGCAACCTTCTGACAAGGAAATTGGGTAGTGGGAATCACTTAACAACCAGGTTGCTAACTTAATAACTGCAGAGATTCACCTAACTGTGGCAAAAGGTCATAAAATGCATTAAAAACTCGCTTAACGAATGTCTTGCTTAGCCACAGAAATGTTGGGTTCAATTGTGATCGTGTCTTGAGGACTGCCTCGAACTGGAACTGAAAAATTGGATCATATTCCATTGGAATGAATTGTTTGGAAATTGAGTCGTGGCAACGATTCAATGATTAAACAATAAATCTGTCCATTTTATTTAAAAAAATTAATCCATTCGACTTCCAGAGAATTCTGTCTGGATGACTTTAAGATTAATCTTCATCGGCATGTTAGAATGAATTCGGTTTATCTGATTACAAAGCAGACACTTTTCAAATATTTTTTTTTCCAGAGGAAGAGAAGAAAAGGAAGAAAAAGAAAAAGAAGAAAAAGGCTGCAGCACGTAAGTATCAAATTGCATGATTCTTGGGAATAATGTTCTTCCTTGATTTGGGTTACATACAGAAGAAAAATCCATATTTTTGGTGAAATGAAAAATGAATACGATGAGTTAGGTTCAATTTCACATTTGTGTCATTTTGCCTTTCTGTTTGGCTCAAAGAGTATGTCACTTGTACTTTCAAGAGTTTTACTTAATAGAGAATCAGCATATCATGCCAGCAATTCTTTATCATTACACTAATAGGGAATTAAATATTGGGGGGGAAATTATCAGAAGTACAGTGGTCCCTCTACTTACGAACTTAATTTGTTCCGTGACCAGGTTCTTAAGTAGAAAAGTTTGTAACAAGAAGCAATTTTTTCCCATAGGAATCAATGTAAAAGCAAATAATGTGTGCGATTGGGGAAACCACAGGGAGGGTGGAGGCCTAGAGAGGCCCCATGGAGGCTTCTCCCTGCCTTTTCCGGCACTGCTTCCTCCCAGGAGATTCCTAGAGAGGCCCCATGGAGGCTTCTCCCTGCCTTTTCCGGTTACAGTTTCGGAGTCTCAAGTTTGTAAGTGGAAAACGGTTCTTGAGAAGAGGCAAAAAAATCTTGAACACCCGGTCCTTATCTAGAAAAGTTCATAAGGTACCACTGTATATGTATCATATTTACTTACATAGCATGTCCATATGATTCGCTGACTACTGAAACAGCATTACTGCTCCACAGTTCCCTCTGCTTTAGAAAAAGAGATTGATTTAAGGTCATCCTTTAAGATTTGCAACAGGATTAGAGATTTGCATCTTAATCTTTTTGATTCAGTCCCCATAGTCTGATTACTCCTGTGTGCTAGTTTTTATCTCTCTTGGAAACATAATCAGGTTTTAAGATTTCCTTCTTGTGTAGCATCTCCTCCCCACCCCTTATTTTTTTCTATTTAATATTTCAGGTGAGGAGGAGAAGAAAAGAGCCAAGAAGAAGAGAAAGAAGCATAGAAAGTAAGCACCCTTTTTAGAATAACCTGAATACTTCCTGTATTGAATCTATATAGATATATAAAAGCCAACTACCAATCACTCATGAACTCTCCAGAACCATAAAGCCTACAAACTTGAAACTTGGCACGTATGTTCCTCTTAGGATTTTTTGAAATGACCATCAGATCACTAGTTATTTCTTATATTATTATTGACATGCTCTGATGCTAAGGAGTTAGACGTTCTACTCCCCCTCCCCACCTGAAAAGAACTCTGTTCCAACTGCTAGTCACCTTATATTAACACACACTGATGCTAAAGAGTTACACATTCTACATAAATTTTCAAACTTTAAGTGTCAGTGTATCAAACCTGATCATAACTACTCGTTAATTTTCAAGCTTTATCTGTCAATTTATCAAGCCCGATCACATAGTTTTGTAGCAAAGCATGGGTATCCACCTACTAGTACTACATAATTCTTCCCTTAACTGCCTAAGGACAAGTTTTCTTACTGAGATAACTCCTAAAACGTTGGTTTAACTCTCAGATTTTGTTATTGTTTAAAGAAAACAAATTCTTTAAATTAGTTTTCCTTTTCTTGACTCAAGAATTCAGTTCTTGAATTCTTTTGGTTCTTGAAATTGTTAATATCAGCAGTTAACGTTTTGGGGTAACTGTAAAGAAAAGGAATATGTACGGTCTGTTGCAGAGGTCTTCAAACATGGCAACTTTAAGCCTTGTGGTCTTCAACCTCCACAATTTCAGCATAGCTGGCGGGAGAATTCCAGCAGTTCAAGTCCACAATTCTTAAAGTGGCCAAGTTTGAAGACCTGGTCTGTTGCCTCAGCCTAAACCCCAAAGTTAAGTTCCTTTTAAATATCGTGGTGGTTTACTTCCAGATATCTCCAAGGCTGCCCAATTACAAGATTACAAAAGAAAGAAATCACATGGGATTCGCTGGATTTTGTTTAAGCTGCATGCCACATTACTCATTCTAGGCTGGTATTTTTATATTGGTACCTGGAATAAATTCCTTGTGTGTCTAATCACACTTGGCCCAAATAAAATATTTAGTTCCATTTTTTTCAAACTTTGCACCTTTAAGATGTGTGGTTTCTCAGCCCTCAGAATTCTCCAGCTGCCGTGTTGGAAGTCCACCCATCCTAAAATTGCCAAGCTTGAAAACCACCATTCTCCATGAACAAATAAAACGTAAAACCATCTGTAAGTCAGCTAGAAAGAAGACATGAAAAGCTAGCGATGCTAACTTGCTGTTGCCAATTTGCAGAGGGCTCTGTAGCCAAAGTACTTTATTCTTGGTTGTAACCTTTGGTTTGTCTCTCCCCGACCGTGGCTGTCCCAATCAATCTGCTCCCTCTTGTAATGACCAGGAAAAAGAGCAAGAAAAAGAAGAGTAAGAAGAGCAGGAAGGATTCTAGTGACTCGAGCAGCGAAGATTCTGATGAGGGAACTCTACATGGGGACGATCTGTGGATTGAAAGATCAAGTAGGTGGTCACGATTGAGGATGGGGGAACTAAAATCAAATTTATTTATTTATTTATTTGACCGTCCACCCAACGAGGCAGTGTACAAACACAGACACACAGGAGCTTGCAAAAAACAAAAGTTATTTTTCTGTACAAAAGTGGCTTAGAGCCTCAGCCACCGCAAAGGAATGTTAGTTTATGATCCGGAGGTCAGAGTTAACAGCTCAAGCCGGCAATAAAAAGTCTCTCTGGCTTGATTCTGCCAATTGCTCACTTGGCTTGAATGTCAGAATTCCAAAGCTGTCCAAAGTAAAATCTAGAAGCGTCACTGTCTCTGTTTCTCTCTCAAAACTGAACGATAATTTCCCACACCGCCTTTCGCAGCCCTTCCCTTTTTAACCCTGCTGCGGCTTCCTTGATTTCTAACAGCTGTGCCTTAGAATCTCTGTCTGCATCTGCGCAGCTGCTCCTGGTGTCCCAGCATTCTACGCACCCTGACATTTAGGATGGGATCATCCATCACCCCTTCCTCGTCTGACTCAGAGGAGGCTCTGACTACAGGTTCTTCAGGTCTCTCTGTCTCACCTTCCACATCAACCTCTCCATCCCCTTCTCTGACCTCTCATGAAGCCAGATAGGTCTTCTCTGATCTGAAGGACCCGGCTCCTCTGAGTCAAAATCAGTGTCCAAAGGAGCTGTCCGTGAGCCAACCACAACAGATATAAATACAAATAGAACAACAGGAAGAAGTCGAATGTAATATCTAAAACTATAAAACCCCTAATAAAACTCCCATTTGTTATAAAAACAGTCATAATCACTTACATATACACCATTCATACAGCTTGTCCTCATGCACTCGTCTCAGAATGTTTTAAAACTCAAGCTCTTTTTATTGGGAAGTTACTAGTTGCTTTAAAGATATTCTTGTTGTGTTTACATCCTTTTTTTTTCAGTCGTCTGGATTGTGGTTTTTTTTTATGCTTTTCATTGCATACAATTTATTTATTATTTATTTATTATTTAGATTTGTATGCCGCCCCTCTCCGCGGACTCAGGGCGGCTCACAGCAAAATATAACAATCGTAACAAATCCAAATAAATTTAAAATATTTTAAAAAGTTTTTTTTAAAAGAACCCCATTTACTAACAAGCACACACACAAACATACCATGCATAAATTGTACATGCCCGGGGGAGGTGTTTCAGTTCCCCCATGCCTGACGGCAAAGGTGGGTTTTAAGGAGTTTACGGAAGGCAGGGAGAGTAGGGGAAGTTCTAATCTCTGGGGGGAGCTGGTTCCAGAGAGTCGGGGCCGCCACAGAGAAGGTTCTTCCCCTGGGGCCCGCCAAACGACATTGTTTAGTTGACGGGACCCGGAGAAGGCCCACTCTGTGGGACCTAATCGGTCGCTGGGATTGTTTATCAGCCTTTATGGGTAAGGAATTCCCCCCCCCCTTTATTTATTGCAGAAAACACAGACGCCGTGGATTTTATTGGCCCAGAGGCTCCCATCACTCACGCTTCTCAAGACGACCGCCCTTTGAAGTGAGTGCTGTCCCCCGTGGCTGATCACAGACTAGGCGGGAGTAGAAAGGTTGTAGATACAGATCCTACATAGAGAGTGAGCTGCAACACCAGGCTGGGGGAAGCAACCTTTACTTTCTCTTTTTTTTTGTACTTGCTGTGGTTGACACCGGCATTCTCTTTCTCCCCTGAAGCTACGGTCACGCTTTGCTGCCCGGTGAAGGTGCCGCCATGGCCGAATACGTCAAGGCGGGCAAGCGGATCCCCAGGAGAGGCGAGATCGGCCTTACCAGCGAAGAAATCGCTTCCTT
This sequence comes from Erythrolamprus reginae, assembly GCF_031021105.1. Taxonomy (NCBI): domain Eukaryota; kingdom Metazoa; phylum Chordata; class Lepidosauria; order Squamata; family Dipsadidae; genus Erythrolamprus; species Erythrolamprus reginae. The sequence goes on from NC_091957.1 coordinate 52,844,225, forward strand.
TGAGAAATCCGGCTATGTTATGAGTGGCAGCAGGTAAGCGACCTGGTTAAAAATGGCTGTGAGGGCCAAGAGCTAGCATATTTATTTATTTTATTATTATTTATTTATTTATTAGATTTGTATGCCGCCCCTCTCCGCAGACCCGGGGCGGCTAACAGCAGTAAAAAAGACAAATATAACAAATCTAATATAAAAAGTAATTGAAGAAACCCCAATTTAAGAGACCAATCATACATACTAGCATACCATGCATAAATTTTATAAGCCTAGGGGGAAGGGAATATCTCAATTCCCCCATGCCTGACGACAGAGGTGGGTTTTAAGGAGCTTACGAAAGGCGAGGAGGGTGGGGGCAACCCTGATATCTGGGGGGAGTTGGTTCCAGAGGGTCGGGGCCCCCACAGAGAAGGCTCTTCCACTGGGTCCCGCCAAACGACATTGTTTAGTCGATGGGACCTGGAGAAGGCCAACTCTGTGGGACCTAACCGGTCGCTGGGATTCATGCGGCAGAAGGCGGTCCCGGAGATAATCTGGTCCGATGCCATGAAGGGCTTTATAGGTCATAACCAACACTTTGAATTGTGACCGGAAACCGATCGGCAACCAATGCAGGCTGCGGAGTGTTGGTGTGACATGGGCATATTTAGGAAAGCCCATGATAGCTCTTGCAGCTGCATTCTGCATGATCTGAAGTTTCCGAACACTTTTCAAAGGTAGCCCCATGTAGAGAGCGTTACAGTAGTCGAGCCTCGAGGGGATGAGTGACTGTGAGCAATGAGTCCCGGTCCAGATATGCTTTGATTGGCCCACCCAAAAGTACCAGGGCAATCTTGGATCGAAAAAAACAGATTGGATCTTGCTTCTATTTTATACCTAATTGTCATGAAGAATACTGAATTGTATTGAATTGCACTTCATCATGATTCTTCTTTCATCTATTGAATGCCTTTGTTTCTGTCTAATCAAAAATGATTTGGCAGTAACATGTCAACCAAGAATTTCAGCCTGCGCATCTATCCTATAAGCCAGTGATGACGAACCATTTTGTCCTCGGAAGCCAAAAGAGCACGTTCACATGCTATTGCATATGTGCAACTGCCCACCACCCATAGTTCAATGCCTGGGGAGGGTGAAAACATTTTCCCCCACCGCCCAGAGGCCCTCTGGAGGCCAGGAACAGCCTGTTGCCCAACTCCTGGTGGGCCCAGGAGGCTTGTGTTTCACCCTCCCAGGTTCCAAAGGCTTCCCGGAAGCTGGGGGTGGGTAAAAACGCCCTCCCCTGTGTCCCGGAGGATCTCTGGAAGCCAAAAATGTCGTTTGGCGGGGCCCAGGGGGAATTGGAGGAAATGGAAATGGCTGAAATGTAATGAAAATTCTCTTGGCAAGAGTTGATGCCTTGAGTGTTGATATTTCACTAATGGGCACCATCTCTCTCTCTCTCTCTCTCTCTCTCTCTCTCTCTCTCTCTCTCTCTCTCTCTCTCCGCTCTCTCTCCGCTCTCTACCTCTCTCTCTCCGCTCTCTCTCTTCTCTCTCTCTTCTCTCTCTCTTCTCTCTCTCCTCTCTCTCTCCTCTCTCTCTCTCCTCCCCCCCTCTCTCTCCTCCCTCTCTCTCTCTCTCCTCTCTCTCTGTCTCTCCTCCCTCTCTCTCCTCTCTGTCTCTCCTCCGTCTCTCTCCTCTCTCTCTCCTCCCTCCCTCTCTCTCTCTCCTCCCTCTCTCTCCTCTCTCTCTCCTCTCTCTCTCTCCTCCCTCTCTCTCTCTCTCCCCTCCCTTAGGCATCGGCGAATGGAAGCGGTACGTCTGCGGAAAGAGAACCAGATCTACAGCGCGGATGAGAAGAGGGCCCTGGCGTCTTTCAACCAGGAAGAAAGGCGAAAGAGAGAAAACAAGATCCTAGCCAGCTTCCGGGAAATGGTCTACCGAAAAACAAAGGGCAAAGACGAGAAATGAACGCCACGTCCTCCCTTAGTGACAGGCAAATGGGTGGAGCCCTGACACTGGCTTGTGCTACAGGAATTCGGGGAAACAGTTCATAGGTATCCAGCTTAAGAACCCTAAATTGGTCTGGTGAGGCCTTGGAATAATTTACAGGGCCTTTCCAACTTGCAATCCAAGTCAGATTAACCAAAGCGGGCCAATCGGTTCCACCGTAATGGCAAGAAGCTACTGAGAATATTCTTGCTTCTTTGTGATTGAGAAAGTAGCACTTTAAAAAAAAAATCAGTTGGAGCAAAAATTTCCATTTTAGACTCTTTTCTGTCGACTTTGACGAGAAGAAACTATTAAGTCCTGAATGGAAAAACAAGATCTCTTATAGGATGAGTGTGTTTTGTGAAAGACAGCCACAACATACTCTGGGTCTAACTCTGTGCACCCAAAACTCAGAAATGGCTTTAATGTTGATGATTGTCCTGCCTCAAACAGACCCACAAATATGAGTGGAAAAATGTTGAAATTATGATCTTGTTTTGTGGTACAGACCGTCAAGCATTGATCCTTGTAAATAAGAATACAAAATATTCTTTCATTTTGAGGTTTGTTTGGTTTTTTTGCAAATTTAAGTCAGTTTTCATCATTTTGCAAGCAAGAATGCTTTGAGGATCGGTGAATACATTTTCTGCTCGACTAAGTATAAATTGTTTTCTTTTTTTAGCAATGCAGAGGGGAAGAATATCCGCCTGAATAAGTTTTTTAATCCTTTAGTTCCTTTAATGGCTTTATCTAAGGATAAAATATGTGGGTTGGAATTCAAAGTCCATGTGCCAACTGCCACATATTGGGAGGTTTTGAGTTTCTGTTCCCTTTTGTAAATTTTGAGTGCACCCTAAACTTCAGAAGCAAAGCTGGAGACACATTTTGAAACAAAACAGAAAAAAAATCCCAATGTGAATACACCCCAGTATTAAGGACAGTTTTATTTAATGCATTCTGGATATTACTTTTTTGCACAGTTCTGGTATGGTGCACCACTTCTAAACTGTATTTTTAAAATAAAATGCATTCCTCCCCAAGTACAAATGGCTGTGTATTTTTTCCCCCCCAGCTTTGCCTCTTTCTTATTTATTCAAGAAAGGTCTCTGTCCGGTTATATATATGCAGAGTAACGCAGGAAGACTAGATAAAGTATCAGAATATATTGTGGCAATTTAATGAACCAGATAAATAAGGACTTTTGGTTGGTAAAAAGTCAGTTTGTTTATGTCGCATTAAATAACATTTGACACGTGTAATCGCCCATCTTCTGCTGAAAATGTCCAACTTAGGAGCTTTAAACTGTTTATACCTTCAACTTGGTTAAACACAAAGATGCTTTTTTCAAAAAAAAAGGCAACTGGACTGCGTTTTTCCTTGAAGACGTTTTACTTCTCATTCAGGAAGCTTCTTCAGTTCTGACTGAATGGTGCAGGATGGAAGGATTTGCATTCCACCCTTCAGTCAAAACTGAAGAAGCTGCTTGGATGAGAAGCGAAACCTCTTCAAGGAAAAACGAAGTCCAGTTGCCTTTTGAAAAAAGCAAATTGTGGGTTTTTTGGGACTGAGAATCTCCATGAATCATTTGGTTAAAAGTTTTTCTTCCTCCACTTCATTGACATGAATGACACCGATCAAAACAAAGGTTTGATTATGGCAACTCTTGAATTTTATTACCATAAAAATAAAAGCAGGGTACCTGTAGAGATTTTAATTTCTAGCCGTTCCAGCAAAATTAAAAATCCACAGTCTCCATCATGACAATCTTACTTTCAATTACATCTTTGAGCCACTTCTCCTTAAAACGAGTTTTTCCTGGCCTGTAAATAGAAAACAGCCCTGAGTATTTTACACTCACATTTTTTTGTTTTAGCTAAACGGTAATACAAATACAACACTAATACACTGCTCAAAAAAAATAAAGGGAACCCTCAAAGAACACACCCTAAATCTGAATGAATGAAATATTCTCATTGAATACAAAGTTGGATGTGCTGACAGCAAAATGAAATTGATTGTGAATCAGTGTTGCTTCCTAAGTGGACAGTTTGATTTCACAGAAGTTTGATTTACTTGGAGTTATATTCTGTTGTTTTAAGTGTTCCCTTTATTTTTTTGAGTAGTATACACATAGCTCTTGGGTCAAAGTGGGAACCCTGAGGTATAAACCAGTCGATTGGGGTGTGTGAACTTACCTATGAATCAGCCTGTTGGTTTCCACCACAAAGAATACTTCAATTGGTAGGTTCTGTATCAGATAGAAAACCAAAAGTTAGTTTTATGAGCGAGAAGCTTCTACGCATGTGCAGAATGTCCGTGATGACGTCCAGGCAAGTGGGCGGTGTCTCCCAATGCCACTGCTACCAGTTTACCCGAACTGGGGCGAACCAGTAGAAACTATTGTAGTGACCTAGTTCCCTTCTTTTAGTGGGGAAAAATGTATTTCTTATACTCCAAAAAATACAGTATCTGTACAGGTAGCCAATAGTTTCTCTTCTCTCTGTGTGATCAGATTCTGAGAAGCAACTGATACACCAGATCAAAGAAAATATTTGTAGCTCAGGGTTGAATTGGCGGGGGTCCCCGGCGCCCTCCGAGCATCTTGTAGACGTCGCTTTACCAAGCTAGGTGACATCATCAATCCTAAAAGGCTGTGAGGTTTGCTCCCAGCAGCTTGCTTGCTCTGTTTTGGTGGGAGCGGTCTTGATGGAACCACAGTTCATGGGTTTTGGAGAGCATCCCTAACACGACTTCATCCCAGTTGAGCTTCATTGCCTGCTGTGGTTGGATTGCAGCCAGGTCCTCTGACAACAGACTTCAAGCCAGATGAATCGGGTCTGTCTGGGTATGGCCGGCCTGTGTGGCTGTCAGAGGAGTCAGACAGTGAGGAGGAGGGAGAGATTGAGTGTGGTGGGGCTTTGCCTGGGTCTGCGGAGGAAGAGGAGATGAGGGATCCTATCCTAGACGCAAGCGTGAGAAGGATGCAGGGGAGGCAAGAGCAGTTAAGCAGACTCAGAAGGAGGACTTGAGCACAGCTGTGCGCAGTCTATAATCCCAGGGTGTATACTAAGGGGAGGAATTGGGAGGTTCCCTTTGCAGAAAATCAACACTTGATCAAGAGTTTTTGCCTGTTGTTCAGACATACAGTGGTACTTCTACCTAAGAACGCCTCTACTTACAAACTTTTCTAGATAAGAACTGGGTGTTCAAGATTTTTTTGCCTCTTCTCAAGAACCATTTTCCACTTACAAACCCGAGTCTCCGAAACTGTAACCGGAAAAGGCGGGGAGAAGCCTCCGTGGGGCCTCTCTAGGAATCTCCTGGAAGGAAACAGGGCCAGAAAAGGCAGGGGGAAGCCTCCGTGGGGCCTCTCTAGGAATCTCCTGGGAGGAAACAGGGCCTCCACCCTCCCTGTGGTTTCCCAAATCGCACACATTTGCTTTAACATTGATTCCTATGGGAAAAATTGCTTCTTCTTACAAACTTTTTTACTTAAGAACCTGGACATGCAATGAATTAAATTCCCAAGTAGAGGTACCACTGTACCTTGCAGCAGTTCAGGATAATTCTAGGGTTAAAGAATCCTGTGAGTAATTTTTGGCTTTGAAACCATTTGTTTGTAAATCTAGCTTATCAGCTCTGCCTCCCCTTTGAACTTTGGCAGCGGAAAGACATTCCTTGGTTCTAATTTGTGCTTCTCAACAAACCTTATCATAAAGAGACTCTTTCGTTTCAAAACCTTGTATCTGAGCCTTAATTGGAAGTTAATTGCTGGCCGGTTGCCATGTGAGACCGAACATTGTCTCCCGAGAGGACTTCAAAATACTCACTTTGGGTTTGATTTTGGAAATCTCGATGACGAAATAGACACAGGCCGTGGCTCGAGGGATGGGTTTCCTGCATGTCGGGATGCTCCAGCGGACTCGGTAATAGTACCGGGTGCTATACTTGAGTTCCTCGTTGTTGAGATAGTTGCTCCAGTGTAGCCAACTTTCGTGAAGCTCCCATGTCTGCAATGATGAATACACTGCAAATCAGAGAGCATTCCTGTTACAAGCACTTCTTTGAAGGAAAATTAAGAATACAAGAATTAGGGAAATGAGAAGGAAAATATTACATAAGTGGTATTATACTCCTGCTCAACTCGCACACTTTCAGCAGAATGTCAGGGGGAATTGTTGGCACGGGTGTCAAGATAAAGGAGTGTTTATGCATATGTTTTGGGAATGCCTGATAGTGCAGGAATTTTGGCAAAAAGTGCAAGAGGACATTAATAGAATGTTAAACATACAATGGACAATCACTAAGGAAATGGCAGTATTGCATTTGCAAAGCAATGCAATGGGAGGATTTAGAGAAATAAAACAAGCAGCAATGGAAAGCGCTCAGGCGGTAATAGTTTTGGGTTGGAAGGATGTGACAAAATGGACAACGCAAAATTGGTACTGGTACATGGTGGACCATATTCAATTTGAAATTATGGATGAAAGGATAAATTTGGATAATGAAACTGAATTGAAACAACTGATGGAACAGTGGGACAATGTATGACAATATATGACGAGTAGAATCCAAGACCAAGCTACAAGAAATAAATTGGAATCACTCTATAATATGTAAATAGATATATTGCTCTTGGGTCAAAGTGGATTATATAAGAAACACCCCTGATTGGTGGTGGGGTATGTGTGTGTGTCGGGGTGGTGGGCACTGTTTTATGTTGTGTGTATATTAAACTTGTAAAAAATCAATTTAATTTTTTTTTTTTAAGTACCTCTTTGAAGGAAAAGAAAAAGTAGGCTGTTTTATTTCATTTTACTATTCTGGAGCTTACAGCAGTGGCGGCCAGGTGCTCCGTCCTGGTAGGAAATTGAGGAAGGCGCATGAATCTGTGCCAGATTTGGCTTCTGCACATGCACAGCAACTGAAATCTTGTGTGAGGACATGCACAGGAGCAAGATTTTGACGATTTTCGGCAATTTTTTGCTGTTGTGCAAGCAAAAATATCGTCAAAAATCAGCGAAATCTCGCTCGCATGCACTTCCTCACCAATTTAGCTTGCCAAATCTCGCACCGACAGGTGTGCCTGCATGTGCTAGATACATGCGCGCCCACAATAGCCTTGGAGGGCGCATTGGTAACGGTGAAGATGAGTGGCCTTTCACTGGCTTACAGGTAGTCTTTAACAGAATAAGAGAATATCAGTGCGTAACTGCTAGGTACATAAGTGAACGACATCAATAATGTTCAAATATTTTTTATAATTTACAACTGTAGACTCGTTTAGTGTTGTGGTTAACTCTGGCCCAGCTCCTGCCCCAAGGACTGTGGATGTGGGGGAGACATCCACATGGTACAGGCCTGTTTTGCCCCCAGTGGAATCTGCTGATGAAGGCTCCTCTGACCAAGAAAACATGAGTGACAGGGAGGAGGAGAGTATGGCAGACAGCTCAGAAGGAGATCAATTATCTAGCTCCTCCTTGGATTCAGAACAAGAGTTAATGATACAGCCACGCATGTGGAGAGCGATGCATAGGCAGCAACAACTGAGAGATTATTATCAAAGAAAATGAGGCCACCTGTGGTTGGGTGGGGCTGTGGTCATTAGTGAGGATGCTATAAATAGCAGTCTGTGGGTTTGGCCATTGTGGAGGATTGTCTGATTGTTGTGTTTCGTGACTGCTTTGCTGACTTTGACCTTTGTGTGCTGATTTTTCCCCGCTTTGAAACTAAACCAGAGCAAGGTGTGTTTCACTTTGTGAAAAAAGAAGGACTGTAAATTGCCTCACAGCTGCAAGCTAAGTATCACAGAACTGATAAGGGACTTGTACAAATTACCAGTTTGTTTGGAGACCAGTGCTCTTTGCTCTACCAAAAGAGGGCTTGGTTTAAGTGACTTTTCATTATAAAGAACATTGTTTTGAATTTTCAAACGTGTGTGTGTCTGAAATTGTATCTGTGCATTTTTGGGAGGAGTCTACCAGAGAGCTCGACAGAACAGTTTAGTATGCTGATTTCACCCTCTTAGGGCGAATTAGTAAAGAAGCACATGATTTAGTAGACCAAGAATTAGAATCTCTAACCCTAATCCAATTTCAAGAAATTTAGGCTGGCTCTGCGTTCTTGATCAAATATAGGGTGATCAGTTCCTTATTTCTCATGGACTAGAATGGTACACAGTTTGCTAATTTCACTGCACCTCTGGTATTTTCTTTTTTAAATTGTTGCAAAAGAAAACATACGCACATAAAAAACAAATTTGTTTCCCTGTTTCTATCCGAAGCTCTACCGACGATATGTACATTTTTAGATTATTTTGTTAATGTTTATGCTTGCACTTATTTATTTATTTTATTTCTTTATTTATTGGATTTGTATGCAGCCCCTCTCCAGAGACTCGGGGCAGCTAACAGCGACAATAAAACAGTGTACAATAGTAATCTGATATTAGAAATGATTAAAAATCCATTAATATAAAAACCAAACATACATACATACATACCATGCATAGAATTGTAAAAGCCTAGGGGGAAAGAGTATCTCAGTTCCACCATGCCTGGCAGCAGAGGTGGGTTTTAAGTTGCTTACGAAAGGCAAGGAGGGTGGGGGCAGTTCTAATCTCTGGGGGGAGTTGGTTCCAGAGGGCCGGTGCCGCCACAGAGAAGGCTCTTCCCCTGGGTCCCGCCAGGCGACATTGCTTAGTTGACAAGGCCCGGAGAAGATCCACTCTGTGGGACCTAACTGGTCTCTGGGATTCGTGCAGCAGAAGGCACTCCCGGAGATATTCTGGTCCGATGCCACGAAGGGCTTTATAGGTCATAACCAACACTTTGAATTGTGACCAGAAACTGATCGGCAACCAATGCAGACTGCGGAGTGTTGGTGTAACATGGGCATATTTGGGAAAGCCCATGACTGCTCTCGCAGCTGCATTCTGCATGATCTGAAGTTTCCGAACACTTTTCAAAGGTAGCCCCGTGTAGAGAGTGTTACAATAGTCAAGCCTCGAGGTGATGAGGGCATGAGTGACTGTGAGCAGCGACTCCCGGTCCAAGTAGGGTCGCAACTAGTGCACAAGGCGAACCTGGGCGAACGCCCCCCTCGCCACAGCTGAAAGATGTTTCTCTAATGTGAGCTGTGGATCGAGGAGGACGCTCAAGTTGCGAACCTTCTCTGAGGGGGCCAGTGATTCAGCCTTGTTCCAGGCCTCAGCCAGAGACTCTCCAGAGACTGTGGACGAGTGCATCTGGAAGAGCCCCAAGCGCCTTCTGAAAGCCTTCTGGATCCATCACTGCACTTAAAGTTGTTTCTGTCTGTTGTTAATCTTTTAGGCTATATTTCTATTTACAAAGGAACATGAAACTTACTTTCATATAGTCCTCGATCTGCAACAGACCTCTTCCGATGGAGAAATCGCTGCACCTCATCCAAGGAATATTTTGTATTGTGTATATGGCAGCTAAACGTGGATGAGAAGAGTACGAATCAGGGCCTAGTCGAAATCGGACGCCAGTGCCCTGACATTTTCACATCCACCTTGGAGTTACCTGCCTCTTCCTTCTTCAGGGCTATGATTTTGTCCACAGCATCTTTGATCACCCCATCAACGAACGAGGCCGCTGCCTCCTGGATGTCTTCCTCTTCCTCCTTATCCTCATCGTCCTCATCCATAATTGCTATGTATTTATCTTCCAACGACATGGTCCTTTAGGTCTTCAGCTTGTAGGAAATGGGGATAGGGAGAAGAATGGATGGAATCTGAAGAAACAGTCTTGAAAAAATTTTATATCTGGGTTGTAGGCAAAATCCTTGACCCACATGGGCTTGATTCAACCAGAGGTGGCATACAAATCCAATAAATAATAATAATAATGATTATTATTATTATTTATTGGATTTGAATAATAATAATAATAATAATAATAATTCTTATTCTTATTCTTATTATTTCTGCCAACAGTTTGCTCAAACTGATGCGAATGGGCTGAATATTATTATTATTATTATTATTATTATTATTATTATTATTATTATTATTATTCAGCCGGTTCGCATCGGTTCGAGCAAACTGTTGGCGGAAATTTGGTCAAGGTCGCCGAACTGGTAGCGATGGCCATCTGGTCACGCCCCCAAACCGATCCACCAATCACCAGTTGTCCCGCCCACCATGTTCATCACCGCCACGTTCTTTGCACAGATCCATTCCACTGCCTTGCAAGTCCAACGGGCTGGGCATATGCAAAGGACATGGCATTGCCAGTATGGCAACAGCTTTTCCCACAACTTCCGGTACTTTTCGGCAGCCTGGGAAGCTTCTCTGCCAGCCGCTTTCCTGCGGCAACTGGCTGGAGGCCACCGAAAATTCCGACCAACTGGGTGTGAGTGACGTCAAGTTGGCCCCGCCCACTCAGTCACCTGAAGGCAGAACAGGAAGCAATTGGTGGAAACTAATCAAGGAGAGAAGCAACCTAAGATGTTTCACTTCTCATCCAAGCAGCTTCTTCAGTTTTGACTGAATAGTTGAATGCAAATCCTTCCGCCCTGCACTGTCCTTGGGGAGGGGCGGCATACAAATCTAATAAATTATTATTATTATTATTATTATTATTATTATTATTATTATTAACCTAGAACTAAAGAGATATTTCCTTTTTATATATATAATATTTTTATTAAATTTTTATTACAACAAACAAACAAAAAAAAAAATCTTAAAGAAAAAGTGCCCAACACCAATAAACCCCACCACAATTTAGGGGGTTGAATTATTTACAATAAATTTCAATTTCTTCCTTGGCTCCGGTTTACATTTCTTTACATACAAAAAGTGATTGGAATTTATTTTTCACATTGTCGTCATAAATTCTACTTAAGATATAATTTTTCACCTTATTCCATCGTGCCATCAGCTTCTCCAATTTATTTTCATCAAAGTTATTTAATCTTATTTCCATAATTTCGAAGTGGATGTGGTCCACCATGTACCAGTACCAATTCTGGATTGTCCAATTATTACTATCCTTCCACCCTAGTACCACTACTGCTTGAGCGCTTTCCAAAGCTGCTGTTTTGATTTCTTTAAATTCTCGTATTTCCCCATGTTTAACTAGAGATTTCCTGACAGAACCATTAATCGGTGGAAGAACTTGCCTCCAGAATTTGTGGGTGCTCCATCATGGAGGTTTTTAAGAAAGGATTGGACAACCATTTGGCTGAAATGGTATAAAGTTTCCTGCTTGACCAGGAGGTTGGACTAGAAGACCTCCAAGGTCCCTTTCAACTCTGTTATTTTGCATGCAAACCGTGTCTTGTATCACTCTTCCATACTTCCTACATGGCAGAAATGCTGCAAAAACAACAACAATCTAAAACCTTTCCTTATTCCCACTTTCCATTTTGCAATACTTGCAATGCAACAATGCAAGGCCACTTTTTGTGTTGTCCTGGAGAAATAGCAATGCGTGGAAGGAAAACGCAACGTTGTGAACCGTTGTGTTCCTGGACCTCCCTAATTCCCTGCTTGATCCACAGCTATGAAAAGCAAGCCGCTGTTTGTAATAAATTACTCACGGACATCAAATCTGTCAGCCCGTCAAGAAGCTTTGGAATTTGGCTACCTGCCTTAAAGGAAAAAAAAATCCACGTTCTGGTTGCTTCAAAATTATCAACCCTTTTTTTTTTTTCTTCCTAGGATTCAAGTTTTAAAAGTTGAACAAGCTTCTGGTGGCAGGCTTGCAAATTGTTTGCTCACAAGTGTCACTTAGGCAACCGATGTCCAGCCAATAATTCCGTGGCATTGATGTCCAAGACATTCCATCAGGCTTAAAGGAAAAGTTGCAAAACAAGCGGGATCTCTTTGGGGACTGATCAGGGGGTGTGGAACTGTTAACAAGACAAGATTACGAGATAAATTAGGGTGGTGCTTTTCACAAAACCGAGCTGGCAGCCTCCTTAGGGGCTTCTCAATCTTCTGATAACAAATCAAGGAACATTTTTCTTACATGGCTTCTTATGTAATATCTTACTTAGCTAATCTTACGTAGCTTCTTCTCCAAAAACATTGAACTCCTAACCAGAGCTTACAAAACTTTTGTCAGACCAATTCTAGAATACAGCTCACCTGTATGGAACCCGCATTGCATATCAGACATAAATACAACCGAGAGACTCCAGAAAGATTTCAGAAGAAGAGTCCTCCACTCTTCCTCTTGCAACAAAACACCTTAATCTACCAGACTTGAAATACTGAATGATTAGGGGACTGGAGGATAAAACATATGAAGAATGGTTGCAGGAACTGGGCATGGCTAGTTTAATGAAAAGAAGGACCAGGGGAGACATGATAGCAGTGTTCCAGTAATGTTGGTAATGACATTTAAAGCCCTTCATGGCATTGGACTCTGGAACCGCCTTCTACCGCATGAATCCCAGCGGCCGATAAGGTCCCACAGAGTTGGCCTTCTCCGGGTCCCGTCGACCAAACAATGTCATTTGGTGGGCCCCAGGGGAAGAGCCTTCTCTGTGGTGGCCCCAGCCCTCTGGAATCAACTCCCCCCGGAGATTAGAACAGCCCCCACTCTCCTTGTATTTTGCAAGTTACTCAAGACCCACCTATATCGCCAGACACGGGGGAACTAAGACATCTCCCTCAGGCTTTCTCATATTTTATGTTTGGTATGTATGCGTTGTATGGTTTTTAACAGTTGGGGTTTTTTATATAATTTATAAAATTAGATTTGTTCCATTGTTATACTATTTTTATTACTGTTGTGAGCCGCCCCGAGTCTTCTGAGAGGGGCGGCATACAAATCTAATAAATTGAATTGAATTGAATCTCCTGGATTGCCACAAAGAAGTAGGAGTCAAGCTCTTCTCCAAAGCACCTGAGGGTAGAACAAGAAGCAATGGGTGGAAACTAAACAAGGAGAGAAGCAACTTAGAACTAAGGAGAAATGTCCTGACAGTTAAAACAATCAGTAGAACAGCTTGCCTCCAGAGGTTGTGAATGCTCCAATACTGGACGTTTTAAAGATATTGGATAACCATCTGTCTGAAGTAGTGTAGGGTTTCCTGCCTAAGCAGAGGTTGGACTAGAAGACCTTCAAGGTCCCTTGCAACTCTGTTGTTTGTTAAGTTGTTTCCACATTAGGAGAGAAGTCGATAACAAGTCTTAGGACAAAATGAAAGATAAAGCCAAAGGTGATTTTTTTCAAGAGGCAACTGGACTTTCTGGGGGTGGGGATGGTTCCCTTTGAAGATATTTTGCTTCTCTTCCAAGACATTTCTTCAGCTTTGAAGAAGCTCCTTGGATGAGAAGCAAAGAAGACCCAAAAAGTGCAGTTGCCTCTTGAAAAAAGCACCTTTGGGACCACCATGACACTGGATGACTGAGAATCTCCACAGATAACTCTAAAAGTTTTGTGGGATGGGTTGACGACAAAGTAAAAGTATAACTCAATAAATATAGAAGTCATCAAATTCTCAAGAAAGTAGCTAGCAAGTTCTTTTCTGTATGAAAGGACATATCTCACTTTAAGTCTGACACTAAGATTTTACCTCAGAAATTTTGGAAAATACAATGATTGTCTCTTTTTCCAAATCATTCTCTTTCAATTGCGTGAGTTGCTTAATTGTGTGTATTTTTGTGGCTGTTTTCTTCTACATTTGCCCCGAGTCACATTAAATAGGACAGCCATAAAAAAAATTAAAAACAGAATACTCATTTACCACCATTTTCCTTTTCACTCTTTCTCTCTTTTTGATTCTTGTGACAGGAAATCCAACTTTCAGATTTAATCAGTTTCCAAGCTTAAGTATGTTTTGCACTGCTTGACTGATTTTTTGAAAAAGGATATTATTTCTTCCTCTTGATTTATGCAAAAAGAAAAGAAAAAAAATGGTTCAAATCTTCTCAACAACCAACCAATTGTCTTGGGGAGACAAGCCAGATTTTATGGTGGTATTTACAAAATCAATAAAAATATTTTTTTTTAAAAAAAAAAAGCCAGATTTTAAACAGTGTGACTATTTCCACAGTTTTCTCAAGCCGTATCTCCTATAATTTCCATCTGAAACACTGCATGAATCTAGACCCCTCAGTTAGTTAATTTACTAGTGTGTGTGTGTGTTTCATCTTCATTTATTCACATTTATTTATGTATTTATGTATTTATGTATTTATGTATGTATGTATGTATGTATGTATGTATGTATTTATTTATTTATTTATTAGATTTGTATGCCGCCCCTCTCCGTAGACTCGGGGTGGCTCACAACAAAATAAAACAGTTCATGACAAATAATTTACAATTTAAAATATTTTAAAAACCCCATTATTAAGCAGACGTACATACAAACATACCATGCATAAATTATATAGGCCCGGGGGAAATATCTCAGTTCCCCCATGCCTGACGACAAAGGTGGGTTTTCAGGAGTTTACGAAAGGCAAGGAGGGTAGGGGCAGTTCTAATCTCTGGGGGGAGCTGGTTCCAGAGAGTCGGGGCCGCCACAAAGAAGGCTCTTCCCCTGGGGCCCGCCAACCGAGATTGTTTAGTAGAGGGGACCCGGAGAAGGCCCACTCTGTGGGACCTAATCGGTCGCTGGGATTCATGCAGCAGAAGGCGGTCTCGGAGATATTCTGGTCCGATGCCATGAAGGGCTTTATAGGTCATAACCAACACTTTGAATTGTGACCGGAAATTGATCGGCAACCAATGCAGACTGCGGAGTGTTGGTGTAACATGGGCATACCTGGGGAAGCCCATGACTGCCCTCGCAGCTGCGTTCTGCACGATTTGAAGTTTCCGAACACTTTTCAAAGGTAGCCCCATGTAGAGAGCGTTACAGTGTCGAACCTCGAGGTGATGAGGGCATGAGTGACTGTGAGCAGTGAGTCCCGGTCCAAATATATCTCCTATTAACACTCCATTCCATTCCAAACCAGTAGTTCCCAATGTTGGGCCCTTTCCCCATGGGGGGGGGGGGGTGCAATTTGGTTTTTAATGGTGGCAGTTCGAAAACGTGTGGTGTCTAGAGTCTCTAGACCTTAGCAACATATTTGGGGAAGGGCATCAGGTTTTTAGAGATGCTTACATGGTCATGGCCAAGAAAAGGTTGGGAAAAGACCTCGACTTTGTCTCAGATTGGTCTAACACCTGGCAACTTCAAATATCAAACAACAAATGTTCTACCCTCCACATCGGCAAAAAGAATCCTAACCTCATATATAAACTGAATAAACAAATTCTCACAGCCAACCCACACTCAGTAAAAGACCTTGGAATACTAATATCAAATGACCTAAGCGCCAAAGCCCACTGCAAACCCCGGAGAGGGGCGGCATACAAATCTAAGTAATAAAAATAAATAAAACAATATCACCAAAAAGGCTTCTAGAGTTGTTAACCTGATCCTACGTAGCTTCTCCTCTCGCAATCTCACACTACTCACAAGAGCCTACAAAACTTTTGCCAGACCCATCGTAGAATACAGCTCATCTGTCTGGAACCCATACCACATCTCGGACATCAACCCCCTTGAAAATGTCCAAAAATATTTCACCAGAAGAGCCCTTCACTCCTCCACTCAAAACAGAATACCCTACGAAAGCAGACTATCAATCCTGGGTCTAGAAAGCTTAGAACTACGATGCCTAAAACACGATTTAAATATTGCCCACAAGATCATATGCTGCAACGTCCTACCTGTCAATGACTACTTCAGTTTCAACCACAACAACACAAGAGCATGCAACAGATTCAAACTTAATATTAACCGCTACAAACTTGACTGTAAAAAATATGACATTAACAATCGAGTTGTCGAAGCGTGGAAATTACCAGACTCAATAGTGTCAACCCCTAACCACCAACATTTCTCCCTTAGACTATCCACGATTGACCTCTCCAGGTTCCTAAGTGCACTAGTGTGCCTTTCGTCCCCTGTCCGATTGTCTTTCCTTTATCTCATATATCATATATATTTTCTTCCTTTCATATATCTTCTCCTCTATTTTATATTTTTCTTTATATATATTACCTCATGTCTATTCTCTTCTTTATGTATTGTGTATTGGACAAAATAAACAAATAAAAATAAACCACTGATCTAAACTAATGGTAACCCATTTCTATCATCTATCTAGATGAAAACTCCGTTCTTCTCAGCAGACAGAGACATGTGAGTATTTCATCCTTCATGGGTAGAAAATGAATCTGTTCTGGAATTAGTGACTCACCCAAAACTCTTTTTTTCCTTTTTTAAAAATAAAAGCTTTCTTTATGAGCTTTGGAGAATTCATACTTGCTTCCGAAGACAAGAAACTGCTTTTTTCTAAACATGGCTTGTTGGAATTGCCTTTGGGGGGCCATTTTCTGGACCATACTACGTTCAAATGATGCCTTTCCAGATGGAGTTCCCATATCTGCCTGTGAGACTATGCTGCCTGTCCATACTGGAGTACAGCCTCAAAAGATTCCTAGTCCTTATGAAGTTTCGGTTAGTGCACCTTCCTTCCAAAACGGGCAGCTGCTTTATGGTAAGTTTTTATTTTGTTCATTTCAATGGAAAGGAAGGTACAGTGATACCTTGTCTTACAAACTTAATTGGTTCCGGGATGAGGTTCTTAAGGTGAAAAGTTTGTAAGACAAAACAATGTTTCCCATAGGAATCAATGGAAAAGTGATTAATGCGTGCAAGCCCAAAATTCACCCCTTTTGCCAGCCGAAGCGCCCGTTTTGGCACTGCTGGGATTCCCATGAGGCTCCCATCCACGGGAAACCCCACCTCCGGACTTCTGTGTTTTTGCAATGCTGCAGGGAAATCCCAGTAGGGGAATCCCAGCATCGCAAAAACGAGCGCTTCGCTGGCAATAGAAGTCCGTGAAATCGCAGCATCACAAAAACACCGAAGTCCTCGAAAACCCACCTCCGGACCTCTGTGTTTTTGTGATGCTGTGATTTCACTGAGGCTCCCCTCGCTGGGAAACCCCACCTCCGGACTTCCGTTGCCAGTGAAGCGCCCGTTTTTGCGCTGCTGGGATTCCTCTGCAGCATCACAAAAACACGGAAGTCTGGAGATGGGGTTTCCCATGGAGGGGAGCCTCAGGGGAATCCCAGCAGCACAAAAACGGGCACTTTGCTGTCCACGGAAGTCCGGAGTGGGGCATCCCAGCGGCGGTGGTAGGTTTGTAAGGTGAAAATAGTTTGTAAGAGGAAGCAAAAAAATCTTAAACCCCGGGTTTGTATCTCAAAAAGTTTGTATGACGAGGCGTTTGTAAGGCGAGGTATCACTGTATTGTTAAAGCTGCTAGACTACAAATCTTTCTTTTCTCTCTGTCTCTCTCTCTCTCTTTTCCAAGTAGAGTTAATGTCCATATGTTTTCTCAGCATTAATAAACCACTAGATTATTGTTACCAAGAATCAGCAGTAGCTGGATTTTGGAAGAAGCTCAGAAGCACTAAACTGAGCGAGATTAAATGAGATTATCATCAACAAATGTCAGGATTGTAAGCAATGAGAAGTGGATAAATTCCCAGAAACAAAAGATAATAATTTACTTCTACAATACTGTCAGAAAACCCCCAAAGATGTGTATCATTGAAGTCAGCAGTTGTCCTGATCATCCAAAATCCATTTTATCAAGTTTTGGCTGTGTGAATCCACTTTTGAGTTTCAGGCTTAGCAAAGTGGATGAATCCAGCCAACTTTGATCAATTCACCAGTGAAGACAATTATTGTTAACACGATACATCCATCCATTTTTTTTAGTGCTTGAGAAACAAGGTTTGCTGATTTACAGTAAAGGAAAAGAAACATTATAAGGGGATTGCCAAAAAGTAGTTTGTTTTTTCCAGTTCAGCTCCTAGGTGCTGCTTATCGGGGATTGTTGTTGGAGGCACGTTCGTTCCAGTCGGCCGCTGCCCTGGGATTTTGGCAAACTCCCCCAAACAATACCAGATATTTAAAGGTAAACACAAATACCGTATTTTTCAGAGTATAAGACGCACCGGAATATAAGATGCACCTTAGTTTTTGGGGAGGAAAATAGGGAAAAGAATCTGTTTATCAGGTATTCATCTGGCTAGCATCTTTAGTCTGGTCAGCTACAACACATTATTTTATCCCCTGGTTAAGGGCTTAATATTTTTTTTTATTCAGAGAGAGTAACAATGAAAGAGCTTGCAAGCCAGTAAGAGCTGGGAACATTGTTAGCACCTGGTTAGGGCTGGAAAGAAACTTACTCAGAGCAATTTAGAGTAATGAAAAAACTCTGCAAAGACTTGGAAAACATTCTTTGCAGAGAGAAACAATGAAAGAGCCTGCAAGGTAAGAGCTGGGAAGATCATTAGTTAGGTCTGGGGGAAAAAGTTAGAATATTTTGGACCTGTAAAACCTGTCCACATCCGGCTCAGCTGTCATGGATTTCGAAGACCAGGAAACAAATGTGAATTTGTATCCAGGGTCTGTGTTCTTGGCAACTGAGTCTGAGAGTGAGGGGGAGTTAGAGACTGGGGAACCACCAAAGACTGTAGCACCCCCAGTTATGGTATTGAGTCAGAGGAAGATGATGGAGAATCAGATAAGGCCCCCCTGTTAGATGCCAGAGTTAGGAGGACAGTGTCTAGACATGAGTTTCTGAAAAGAAGGGGTTCTTGGTGTGAATAGCTCTATGGGACACCTGGCCATGCCTTGTCAATATATAAGGGACTGTCTGAGGGAAAGTGGGTGTGGTGAACATTTGCACCATGGCGGTCGGAGAACCGAAGCCGAGAGGACTTTCTGTTTCCAGATCTTTGTCATCCCTGCCAGTTTCCTGTTTTGTAAAGCTTTATTGGTCAAACTCCCAGAAATATTTCAATAGACTGAGATTAATGACTTATTTATTTACGTTGGTACTTATTTAGTTCCTTCCTTGTTTATTTGACAGTGCTCTGGACATCCTCAAGGAGCCATTACTCATTCCAACACCAACTTAAAAATGCAACAGATCTACTCCTGGTTCCCACCTCCCTTAGGCTGTCCTTCAGTAGTTTACTTTGTGTAAGTATTCTGGGCTGTCTCAAATCCTGGCTGCTTTTCTTTTCAAATGGTCTTATTTCACGAGAACAGAAATCAGGTGAGCCAAGAAGCGGCGATTCCTGGAAAATATCTTCCCAATGTGCCTGCTTTCCACATGGGGCTACCTTCTACATGGGGCTACCTTTGAAAAGTGTTCGGAAACTCCAGATCGTGCAGAACACAGCCGCGAGAGCCATCGTGGGGCTTCCAAAATTCGGCCATGTTTCCTCAACACTCCGTGGCTTGCATTGGCTGCCAATCAGTTTCCGGTCACAATTCAAAGTGTTGGTCATGACCTTTAAAGCTCTACATGGCATTGGACCAGATTACCTCCGGAACTGCCTGCTACCGCATGAATCCCAGCAACCGATAAGGTCCCACAGAGTTGGCCTTCTCCGGGTCCCGTCGACTAAACAATGTCGTTTGGCGGGCTCCAGGGGAAGAGCCTTCTCTGTGGTGGCCCCGGACCTCTGGAACCAACTCACCCCGGAGATTAGAATTGCCCCCACCCTCCCCGTCTTTCATAAACTACTCAAGACTCATTTATACCGCCAGGCATGGGGGAGTTGAGATATTCTTTCCCCTAGGCCATTACAAGTTATGCATGGCATGTTTGTCTGTATGTTTGGTTTTATAATAAGGATTTTTAGTTGTTTTATTACTGGATTGTCACATGCTGTTTTTATTATTGTTAGCCGGAGAGGGGCGGCATAAAAATCCAATAAATTATTATTATTATTATTATTATTATTATTATTATTATTATTATTATTAATTCTGCCAGGGGAAAGGGTAGGATTTTAAAAGCATTATGGAAAATTATTGATTTCATTTCCCTCGGAAGTTAATCCGGACCTCCTCTTAACCCTTCCCATTGTGTAAACCGGAACTGTTTTATACTGTAACTTTTAGCTGATATTACAACACCAAGGAATTAACGTTCCTGGCTGGGGAATTCTGGGTAAGATGAAGTCCACACACCTTAAGAAATGACAAATGTATATTTTCTTTTATGTACACTGAGAGCATATGCACCAGAGACAAATTCCTTGTGTGTCTTATCAAATTTGGCCCATAAAGAATTCCATTCTATTCTACTCTATTCAAATGGCCCTGACTGAGAAACACTGGATTAAACCCATGGGGAGACTCTCAGCCTTACTAGGACATCCTCAAAAATTCTAACTCTAATTATTTCTCTTGCTGCTGAATCAGGGCAACCGTGGCCCAATCACACGACATCTACTGGACCCAGGTCAAATCCAAAGTGATCTGGAGAAGTGAGTATCGCCAGATTCCCTCTCTGAAGCCACTGCCCTCTTCTGAATGCCAACCCCAGGTATTCCTGCAAGATAAACTCTTTTTCTATCACTGTAGATCCTCAAGCTACATGTGGAGTGGAAACATCTGGGAGACAATTTTCCGCTGCTACAGGGATGGCCTGTTTGCTCCTAATGATTTTGCTTCTCTGATGGTTTTTAAAAAGGCGTAAACTGAAGCAATTGTGTTATCTATTTTTTACTGCCTCAAGAGTAGTGAAGTGATAAATACTTGAATAATAATTGATTATGATTTGGAATGAAATATAATTATAATATTAAGATGATTAGTGATTGAAAATTTGAAATAATGGGTTGGTTAATTTTTATATTGTTTTAAAATTGTTATAATAATAAAGTTTTGTTTTCTTTTTCTTTCTTTTTTTCTTTTCTCTTTTCTTTCCCTTGCTTTTTCGAGTTACAATTTTCCTTTTTTTTATTGTTTTAGATTGATAAAGTCTTTTTTCTTGTAAAGGTTTTGGAGAATGCATAAGAAGGCGGAGTAGGCACTATGGCATATCTGAAGTACTAAAGGAAAAGGATATTAATTTAATAAGGTTTAAAGGAAATTAAGCTTGAATTCAATTAGAAAAAAATTAGATATCTAGGTGACAAAATTACAGGTCAAGTTTGGGGGGGTTGGATTGGCACCGAAAGTAATTAAGAACTAATATTTTTTGAGAGATTAATTATAAATAATGTAGTAACTCGATACTGTTTTTGTTATAATATGAAAATATTCTAAAATGTATTGAAGACGTTTGTATGAAGAAAAGAAAAAAATTAACACCCCACCCCCCCAAAAAAGAGTAGCCTTGCTTAGAATCCTATTTTTCTTCTCCCAAGTATGTAACACAGTCACCACATGCTTGTTTTAGAAGTTGTTTTATTAACATTAAATGCTTTGATGAAATAACGGAATATCACGCCATGGCTTTAGTCGATGTTCTCCAGACCCTGAAAAATAAAACACAAGGAAAAACAAAGTTAGAGGTGTCTATGTCACAATCCAAGAAATTGAAAACTCCATCGGGTTTATTTGTCAGACTTTCTACTAAATCTGCACTTCTATTCTACTAGTTTTTCTCATCATTCCTTTCACCCATTTCCTCCCATGTTGACTGTATGACTGTAACATGTTGCCTGTATCCTAAGATTTTTATTAATATTGATTGTTTCTTCATTGCTTATTTGACCCCTATGACAATCATTAAGTGTTGTACAATATGATTCTTGACAAATGTATATTTTATTTTATGTACGCTGAGAGCATATGCACCAAGACAAATTCCTTGTGTGTCCAATCACACTTGGCCAATAAAAAATCTATTCTATTCTATTCTATTAGACAGTTATCTCATGCCATAATCCCATCAGGAAAACTGTTTCCTGAACTAAGGCAAACCGTACAATTTTTATACTTCCACACACTTTTAAGGATTACAAACCCTCTTTACAATTACAAAATTAAAAAATAGAGTTTATTATTGGCTTTGCTGATAACAGGTAATTAAGGAAGTCATAACTTTCAATTCTGAGTCTTCACGATCAATTTTTTAAAAAGAAAAGCTCCCCCATCTCCCCGTAAAAGAGGGACAGATATGAGATCCCTCAGGATTTGCCCCTTTTTACAAAGATGATACACGCCTTCTTTCAAACTAACCTTCGGTCCCTTTCCACAGACGTATTTCTCTCTTAGCAATGCTTTGTAGTCGTTTGCTGTTTTTATTATTTTTTTATTCTAAAATGGTAAGGCAGAAGTCATGTGAGAACAATGGGGGTGGGAGAAGGAAGAGATAAAAAAAAAGATACAGTCAGATGTAAAGCAAAATTGCTACAAAGAGACACTGAATTAATTAATTAATTATTATTATTATTATTTATTGGATTTGTATACCGCCCCTCTCCGTAGACTCGGGGCGGCTAACAACAATAATAAACACAACATGTACAATCCAATAATAAAAAACAACTAAAAACCCCTATTATAAAACCAAACATACACACAAACATACCATGCATAACTTGTAATGGCCTAGGGGGAAGAGCTATCTCAACTCCCCCACGCCTAGCGGTATAAATGAGTCTTGAGTAGTTTACGAAAGACAGGGAGGGTGCGAGCAGTTCTAATCTCCGGGGGGAGTTGGTTCCAGAGGGCCAGGGCTGCCACAGAGAAGGCTCTTCCCCTGGGGCCCGCCAAACAACATTGTTTAGTCGACGGGACCCGGAGAAGGCCAACTCTGTGGGACCTTATCAGTCGCTGGGATTCGTGCGGTAGCAGGCGGTTCCGGAGGTAGTCTGGTCCATTGCCATGTAGGGCTTTAAAGGTCATGACCAACACTTTGAATTGTGACCGGAAATTGATTGGCAGCCAATGCAAGCCACGGAGTGTTGAAGAAACGTGGGCGAATCTAATTTAATTAATTAGATTTCTATGCTGCCCTATTCCTCAGATTTAGGGAGGCTCACAACAAAAGTGAATACATATCACATAGAAATCTAAAATTAAAATATACTAAAAAACCCATTCCTTTAAAAAAAAATCAATCGCTCATATTCAGTCAATCACTTCATTCACTGGCTGGGTCAAGATGATGAAGTTAATGGTCCCAGAGATGGGCGAGAAGGGTGGGGGGCACTGTGAATCTCTGGAGGGATTTGATTCCAGAGGGCTGGGGTCACCACAAAAAAGGCCAAGTGACATTGTCTAGTTGGTGGGACCTAGAGAAGGCTGACTCTGTGGGACCTTACGGGACCGCCTCCTCTGTGCAGCAGAAGACAGTCCCGTAAGTAATCTAGTCCGATGCCATGTAGGGCTTTATAGGTCATAACCAACACTTTGAATTATGTCCAGAGACCAATCAGCAACCAATCAGCTCAAGAAGTGCTGGAGAGACATAGGCCCATGATTGCTCGCGCAGTTGCATTTTACACCATCTGGAGTTTCTGAACATTCTTCAAAGGTAGCCCCATGTAGAGACCATTGCAGTAGTCGAACCTCGAGGTGATAAGGGTGTGAGTGACCGTGAGAAGAAACTCCTGGTCCAAATAGGGCTGCAATTAATGCCACCATATGCTGGTTCACCTCTACTTATTCCCCAAATTAGAAACACATCCTAGATCTGAATGAATAAAATATTCTCATTGAATGCTTTGGTTTGTACAAAGTTGAATGTGCACAACAGAATGTGAAATTGAGCGTCAATCAGTGTTGCTTCCTAAATGGACAGTTTGATTTCACAGAAGTTTGATTTACTTGGAGTTATATTGTGTTGTTTAAGTGCTCCCTTTATTTTTTTTTGAGCAATGTGTATGTGTATTTATATGTGTATGTATGTATTCATGCACAAACACAGGTGTGTGTATACACAGGTATGTATGTATGTATATGTGTGGGCTTGTGTATGTGTATTATATATATGTGTGTGTATTATATATATATAATACAGCTTGAATATACAGTATATATATATATATATATATATATATATATATATATATATATATATATATATATATATATATATATATATATATAAATATGCCACCAACCCCACCGGCTCAGCTATATGGGGACTGTAGTCCAGAGGGAGTAGGATTTGTAGTCCCCCTCCTCCGCACCGCGTCCACAGCTCCTCACCTTGCCGTTGTTTTCCAATCGCTGGATGTAGAAGGTGGAGATTCCCGGGATTAGCAGTGCCACGTACATAATAGCCGCCGAGGGCAGAATTTCGTACCACATCCTGAAATATTCGGGCTTCTATTGAACTTCTGCAGCAAGACACCACCACGCATGCGCCTCGCCTCCCCAATCTGACCTTCCCGTCCTCGAGACCCCAGAATGCACCGCGCGGCGGGCTACTTCCGCTCGCCGTTGCTGTGGCAACGCCCTTCCAACGGCGGAAGGAAGAGGTTGCTTTTTTTTTTTTTAAGGGAAATACTATTATTTATTTGTTTTTAGTTTTGGGGGCCTGGGTCTCACGCTGGAGGATTATTGTAGACAGGTAATGCCGAGGTAGCTCGGGGATATTTTGGTAAGGCTTACGAAAGTATCCCGGGCCTACACCGGCATTACGTCAATAACGTGTCGCGTCAGGTTGACATTTAGCGATGTCCCGGAGCTGGGGTGGACGCGGCCTGCGCGTGACGCTTGTTGTTTTCCTTCCCCTCAGCCCCGAAGAGTTGAAAACGCACGGCATGCTGGGAAGTGGAGTCCCTGCGTGGTCGCCCTGGCAACGCGCGGCCTGGTCGAGTCGCGCCGCCTGCCTGGTCGTGAGGAGGGCGCTGTGGCGTCGCGGCTTCCCTTCGGCTCTTCCCGCGAGAGGAGCGGGCCGACTCCGCGGCCCAGGAGGCAGGGAGGCCCGCGTACGCCACCCCAACCCCACCCCCGACTCCCCAGCGCGGCGCCTGCCATGAAGGAGGACAAGGAGAACGCCAGGCCGAAGGAGAAGCGCGGAGGGCCCCTCACTCCCACCGGCCTCGGAGCAGCCATGGCCGGGGCGGACGCCAAGGCGGGCGGGGAGCCTGACCGCCTCGAGAGGCCCAAAGACAAGAAAGAGACGCTCAGCAAGGTGCGTCCGCGGGCCGGGAGGGGAGAATTGGGCGCCCCACCCCCATCCGGACCCCCGCTGGAAGGGTTAGGACTACAACTCCCATCAGCCCCAGCTCGCTGATGCCGATGGATGGGAGAAGACGTGATGCCTTTGGCAAGAGTAGCTCCTCTTTAGGCTGCTGTGCTTTTGGGGTGCTTGTCCTGTATATTAATAATTATTAAAAGGGATAATACTGATGATGATAATGAATAATGCTGCCCAAAATAATAATAATAATAATAATAATAATAATAATAATAATAATAATGATAAGTTAATAATAACAATTAGTAGCAGTAATACTAGTATTAATAAGTGATAATAATATTGATAATAAGTAAAAATATTGATAATAAGTAAAAATATTGATAATATAATATATCGATAGTAAATAGTAATGTGATAATGATAATAAATAGTAATGTGATGATGATAATAAGTAGTAATGTGATAATGATAATACAGTATTGATGAGGATAATAGAGATAATGATAACTAGTAGCAGTAATACTAGTATTAATAAATTATAATATTGATAACGATAATTGTGATTATTGATAATAAGTAAAATATTGATAATAAATAGTAATGTGATAATGATAATGAAGAGATGATAGAAGAGATAATGATAATTAGTAGCAGTAATACTAGTATTAATAATATTGGTAATAGTAATAGGATAATGATAATATTCATAATGATTGATGATGGGAATAGAAGAGATAATGATAATTGTAGTAACAATAGTATTAATAAGTGATAATATTGATAATGATAATAGTGATAAGTAATATTGATAATAAATAGTAATGTGATGGTAATATTGATAATGATAATAATAGAAGAGATCATTATAATTTTTATTTTATTTCTTATTACTCTATTAATTACATTTGTATGCCGCCCACTCACAAAGGACTCTGGTAGGCTTACAACTAAAAAACATTATAAAAACAATTTAAAACTCCATTTAATATAATCATAAATCTTCTTGTGGCCGGATCTAAAGGTGTGTAGATTGATCATTAAGTAGTAGTAAATAGTAGTAGTGGTAATGTGATAATAATATTGATAATGATAGTAGTAATAAGTAATAATATTGATAATAGTAATGTGATGATAATATTGATAATTGATGATAATAATAGAAGAGATAATGATAATTAGTGGTAGTAATAGTAGTAGTAATAAGTGATAATGATAGTAATAATAATAATTATAATAGTAATAACTGATAACAATAATGATAAAGGATAATAACAGTAGCAGCGTTTATTCTACTTCGGTTATGTCATGAGCCCAAATCTTCTTGCCCCAGCACTCCAGCCTGATGTAGCATAACTATTTATAATGATGATTCAAGCTGCACCCACTTTTAGCGAGCTGAGGATGTCAACATTGAGGGCTCCTTGGTGTTCTCTGAGCTTGGTGATTTTCTTACAGACATTTCATGACCCAACTAGGTAACATCATCAGTGCTGGAAGGAAGGGGTTATACAGAAGATATACATAGATTAAGCTATTAGATCCAGGAAGGATTCCACAGTACCCTTCTAAATAAAATGAAGAACACAACACCTCTGGATGAATATTTTTATTCAGTGGCATGTTGGCATAGAAACATAGAAGATTGACGGCAGAAAAAGACCTCATGGTCCATCTAGTCTGCCCTTATACTATTTCCTGTATTTTTTCTTAGGATGGATACATGTTTATCCCAGTCATGTTTAAATTCAGTTACTGTGTTAACTTAATTTCAGGCATCTGAAATTAA
The DNA here is from genome assembly GCF_031021105.1 of Erythrolamprus reginae. Taxonomy (NCBI): domain Eukaryota; kingdom Metazoa; phylum Chordata; class Lepidosauria; order Squamata; family Dipsadidae; genus Erythrolamprus; species Erythrolamprus reginae. The sequence goes on from NC_091957.1 coordinate 52,870,941, forward strand.
TTTTTGTTGTAAATAATAGGGGGGGGGGAGGAAATAATATTTTAATTAAACTACTTGATAGTTCACTGTAATGTTTTTATTGTTATTATTTCATTTTAAAATTGCCTTTTTAAAAAAATGCTTTCTGATGTTTCACCTGTCGTGAAGGATGAAACATTTTTCTTTAAGGTAGTGATTCGACGCCTTCCTCCCAGCTTGACCAAGGAACAGCTTGAAGAACATCTCCAGCCGCTGCCAGAGCACGATTATTTTGAATTCTTTTCAAATGACTCTAGGTAATAATAATTTTTTTAAAAAAACTAGACTGTGTTGCAAGCAATGGTGGCATGTCACGTCTGTCTTTCAGTTTTTACACCCTTCTGTGTTGTGTATATTTATAATCACCACTCAGCAACGTTTTCTTAAACATTGCCATTTTTTGTCCTTCTGCAGTTTGTACCCTCACATGTTTTCCAGAGCATACATCAACTTTAAAAACCAAGAAGACATAGTTCTGTTCAGGGATCGCTTTGATGGTTATGTTTTTATTGATCACAAAGGCAAGTAAGCCTACAATTATCATATCTCTGTTGTTCATATATATCGGCAAACTTTTGTACAATAAGCATACTGTAATTCTGGAACCATCTATTTGCTTCCATGCCATAACCAAGTTAAGATTTTTAACATGTAGTTCAGAATGTGAATACAGTGATACCTCGTCTTACAAACCCCTTGTCATACAAACTTTTCAAGATACAAACCCGGGGTTTAAGATTTTTTTTGCCTCTTCTTCCAAACTATTTTCACCTTACAAACCCAAGTCGCCGCCACTGGGATGTCCCGCCTCCGGACTTCTGTTGCCAGCGAAGCGCCCATTTTTGTGCTGCTGGGATTCCCCTGAGGCTCCCCTCCATGGGAAACACCACCTCTGGACTTCCATGTTTTTGCGATGCTGTAGGGGAATCCCAGCAGCGCAAAAACGGGCGCTTCGCTGGCAACAGAAGTCCGGAAGTGGAGTTTCCCAGCGAGGGGAGCCTCAGTGAAATCGCAGCATCACAAAAACATGGAAGTCTGGAGGTGGGGTTTCGAGGACTTCCGTGTTTTTGCGATGCTGCAATTTCGCTGAGGCTTCCCTTACTGGGAAACTCCACCTCCGGACTTCCGTTGCCAGTGAAGCGTCTGTTTTTGCGATACTGGGATTACCCTGCTGGGATTCTCCTGCAGCATCATAAAAACAAGGAAGTCCGGAGGTGGGGTTTCCCATGGAAGGGAGCCTCAGGGGAATCCCAGCAGTGTAAAAACAGGTGGTGCGGCCTGCAAAAGGGGTGAGTTTTGGGCTTGCACGCATTAATCACTTTTCCATTGATTCCTATGGGAAACATTGTTTCATCTTACAAGCTTTTCACCTTACAGACCTCGTCCCAGAACCAATTAAGTTCGTAAGATGAGGTATCACTGTAGTTAACACGCCCACAACTTCATTAATCTGAGGTAGTAGAGGTTTATTTGCAGGGAAGAGCCCTTAGAATTATTAATACCTCAGTGCTCAGCACGTTTTTTTCTGAAAATATTGTATCAGATTTGGTTTCAAATAAGTAATTTTAGAATTGCAGCGTAAACTAAAATTGGATGCTTGGTTGTATAAAATGTCAATTCTAATTTGGATTAATTGTATTTTTGGAACATATAAGCTGCACAAGTGAGTATGGATTTTAGGAAGAGGTTTAAGTTGTGCTAACGTCTTATTAGGGATCCGGACTAGCCTAAAATCCCATCTGTTTAGAGACGATTTGGGGATTAATAGAGAAGTTTACAGAGTCAAATTAGTGCCCCAATTCCTTGCTCAGGATTCTATTTCAGCTTCTTTTGGTTTTAAAGGTAGATCAAGCTGACTGGCTTTACCAGTCTAGATCCTGGTGCAAAAATATAAAAAAATAAAAATTAAGGCATCATTTCAGTAATTTTGTTTTAAGATCCATACTATATGGTATTCATAGCCTTTCTGCATCTAATATAGTGGAATTGGCATAGTGGGAATATTTTTTCCTGCAATAGTTATACAGTTGAATGTCAGAAATAGTTTAGGGATTACTGTAGATCTTGAAGAAATTCTGGTGGGAGAATTACATCCGCTGCCACTGACTGGCCCTGTAGGATCATGCTACTTTTTAATTTTTTTAATTTTGCTTATTTATCATTTTTCATGCAGCCAAAATTAATTTACGAATCATTTATGTTAGGTTATAGTCATTGTTGTTCAAAAGCATTTTATTCAGTAAGCCCAAACACCCATCTATTATAAATGTATGCATTTGTATTATCTCACCACTGGCCTTTATTATATTATGAAACCATCATAAAGTAACTGGAAACATACCCGGGGGTTTTAAAGCTACTTTGCACAACATAATTCCTACCCATCTGAATTTAAGCAATCGTGCTCTGTACGATGCATTTCAGCCAGTGGAGGAGAATGGTGGATAAGATCGCTCACAGAATAAGGAATATCTAATGAGAAGTCAACTTTTATTCAACTTCCTTCGTAGCCTTCAATTCTGCAGTCACCATTCAAAGTTACAGCAGTTCTGATTGAATGTGGGTAATTAACAGCCAGTTCTCAAAATTAATAGCTGGTGCTATACCCCTTCAGGTCATGTGATCAAAATTCAGGCTTTTGGCATTTTGCACACATGACCAGAGGGGTGCTTCCTCTGCCTCTCCTCCATTTCTGCCCTTTTGCCACCAAGCACCGGGGCACTCCTTGGTGGTGGCAACGCCAGCGTTGCTGGGACTGAAGAAGAGGCCCAAGGCATTCAGGAGTCTCAGCAAGCAACTACCATAGTTCTCCAAAAATAAGACCCTGTCTTATAATTTTTTTGAACCCAGAAATAAGCATTTGGTCTTATTTTTGGGGAGGTCTTATTATTTTAGGGTGCATGAAGCGAGACGAGGCTCTTCCAGCCATCTTACCTGATTTCCAGCTCTGTCTCCCTAACCAGAGAAAATGATGGGGACTGGCTGTGCATGCGCTTAAATATTTTCGGGGAGGGTTTATTTTCAGGGGAGGGCTTACTTTGGGAGTAAGCCCTCCTAGCCCTGGTCTTGCAAAAAAGTTCCATTTCAAGCCCTGCACCACATCTAGTACCCCAGTGCAAAGGCCCAGCTGTGTTCCACAGGCCCTGCTACACCTCCCCCCCAGCTGACCTTCAATAATCTTCCTCCTATTGGTGACCAGGTGTGTCCAGCCCCTGGCCCTATGCCAGGCAGCTGTGCCAGCCCTTCGTCAGAAATCTGTTTTAACGCAACTAACAACCATTGTTTCCCTCCCTGACACAGTTCTTTTTTTTAAAAAAAAAACAAGTATTTGTACGTATAAACAGGTCTCGAATATCCCGCCATCGTGGAATTTGCTCCGTTTCAAAAAGCTGCCAAAAAGAAGAATAAGAAAAAGGATGCCAAAGCTGGAACTATCGATGATGGTTAGTAGCGATCATGCTGGCTTGTTCCTTAAAATTAATTTCAACCAAGGGAGGTTGAGAATTTCTGGTTGTACAGCCAGGTTCAAACTTTCCAGATAAGGGAATTCTCACCATCCCTTCATGGCCATGATTACTTTGATTATGTTGGTGTGTAGCAGTGATGGCGAATCTATGGCACGTATGCCTGAAATGGCGTGCGGAGCCATATCTGAGGGCACACAAGGCATTGCCCTGCGTCAGTTCCGGCGCATATACAGGCCCTGCCCAATTGATTTCCGGCTGCCTTTTTGGCTATTTTCACTCTCCTCAAGCTTCAGGAAAGCCCCCTGAATCCTGGGGATGGCGAAAAACGGCCCAATGGGCCTACCAGAAGTCCGGATGTTTCAGGGAAGAATGGGGTGCAGTGTGGGGGTTTTGCACATGCATGGGGGTGAGGCATTGCATTGTGGTGTAGGCACGGCATGCACACTATTATGCACGCATGCTCCCTTTTGGCATCTGTGCCAAAAAAAGTTTCGCCATCACTGGTGTATAGTCTTATTTATTATTTATTTATTAATCAGATTTGTATGCTGCCCCTCTCCGCAGACTCGGGGTGGCTCACAGCAATAATAATACAATGTAAACAAATCTAATATTTAAGTTAATTTAAAACCCCAATTTAGAAACCATACATACTAGCATACCATGCATAAATTTTATAAGCCTAGGGGGAGGGAAAGTATCAATTCCCCCATGCCTGACGACAGAGGTGGGTTTTAAGGAGCTTACGAAAGGCTAGGAGGGTGGGGGCAACTCTGATATCTGGGGGGAGTTGGTTCCAAAGGGTCGGGGCCGCCACAGAGAAGGCTCTTCCCCTGGGTCCCGCCAAACGACATTGTTTACTTGACGGGACCTCGAGAAGGCCAACTCTGTGGGACCTAACTGGTCGCTGGGATTCGTGCGGCAGAAGGCGGTCCCGGAGATATTCTGGTCCGGTGCCATGAAGGGCTTTATAGGTCATAACCAACACTTTGAATTGTGACCGGAAACTGATCGGCAACCAATGCAGACTGCGGAGTGTTGGTGTGACGTGGGCGTATTTAGGAAAGCCCGTGATAGCTCTCGCAGCTGCATTCTGCATGATCTGAAGTTTCCGAACACTTTTCAAAGGTAGCCCCATGTAGTCCGCTGGAAATCACCCAGAAAGGCTGTGCCCCTTTTGCTATCTACAAATTTCAGTCTCTCGCTCGTTAACCAGCAAATGAATAAATATTATCCTCCTGGAATTGCCTGATCTTGTTTCAGGAAAAGAACATTTTGCCATTGAACATTGGTAAAGGAAGCTTCGCCACATAAATTGTTTCCATGGATTATAAAACACCAAATTGTGTGACCCCAAGACAATAGAGGTCATATATCTAACATGACTGCGGGCTGGCTATTATCGTAGGCTTTATAATTTTCAATTTAAAAAAAAACAAAAACACCTGTGTCTTTATAATCTCTATGTGATGATCGTTCCTTAGATCCAGAATATAAGAAGTTTTTAGAAAGCTACAGTGCTGATGATGAAAAATTAACATCTACTCCCGAGACTTTATTAGAAGAAATAGAGGCAAGAAATAAAGAATTAATAGGTAGGTTCTTAACATATTCAACACATCTGTAACTGCTGTTCATCTTACATTCGTGGCAGTTAATCTAATATGGAAAATTAAGTTTCTAAAATCATCTTTGCAGCCACATTACAGGGACAAATGCCTTACATGCATTTATTTTGCTCACATTTTTTTGCAGTAATTTCAATTGATGCCTTTTAAAAATACAAACACCAACACTTTATTTTTCTTAACTCTAGCCAAAAAGACAACTCCTCTGTTGAACTTCCTGAAGAATAAGCAGGTGATTCCTTAGTTATAACTACTTTATGATCTATTGCTCAGTATATTTAAAGAAATGGTATCAAACCTGACTTAGTCAGGAGTGAATACTACTAATAATATTTCTTATCTTGTTTGAGGAGTTATGCTCAAGTTTTCTTTGGCTAGAAAATCCACCTCCCCACCACCACCAAAAAAAAATGTTTTGAAATTATCTTTCCTATACATGTCTGGGTTTAATCCCTCCAAATTCCTCCTTGTGCGTGTATGTTTTAAAGATAATTATTTTAGTGTTTAGGTACAATTAATGTTTCTTAATTTAGAAACAAAATACTTGTGATTAACATCAGGTGATGCTTTTGGCTGAAAAAACCTAACTTCAGGTTCTTTTGCAGAGGCTTAGAGAAGAGAAACGAGAGGAAAGGAGGAGGCGAGAACTAGAGAGGAAGAGACAAAGGGAAGAAGAAAGAAGGAAGTGGAAAGAAGAAGAAAGAAGAAAGCGAAAAGAAGCTGAAAAAACAAAGAAAGTAGAAAGGTGTCCCGAGAAGGAAAGGGACAAATCAAAGGATGAACCAAAGATTAAGGTATAACTTCTTTCCTGTTGGATAAATAACTTACAAACACCTTGTGCCTTGTGTATACCTGTAAAATATGCTAGCTAATCCTATGTAATTCAGGAGCACTATGGAACTCAATGGAGAATATCGCTTAAGTTAAAAGGCATGCTACATTTAAGTCCTTTGTAATTCATAGATATTGAAATGTCGTTAAGATTGCTATACCACATATTGCCGACTCCGAGTACTATCCATTTTTTTTAGACTAGGATCCAATCTTGATTATAGCAACTAGGTTGGCAAGTAGTGCTAAATTCTAGTGTGGTTGATTGGGTTTTAGCTTAACGTGATCCATTAGCCCAGGGGTAGGCAAAGTTGGCTCTTCTATGACATGTGGACTTCAACTCCCAGAATTCCTGAACTAACAATTGGGTCAGGAATTCTGGGAGTTGAAGTCCACATGTTATAGAAGAGCCAACTTTGCCTACCCCTGCATTGGCCAGTTATTCTAGATCTAGCTGATTTTACAAAAAAGGGATTAAGGAAAAACTGTAGTGTAGCACTGTATATGTGTCCAGCCATTGCCTTGTGGATGTAAGCAATTTAGAAGATGGGTATGAAGTGACTCAATCAAAGCCTTAAATCTCACACTGACTTGACCCGAGGAACGAGTTGTAAGGATTACACCTTCAATTGTTTTTAAGATTTCACATATGTCCTTGAGGAAGAACAGTCTATTATGGAAAGAACCGACAATTGCTCATATTCTATTTAAGAAGTCAGCCAAATTGCTAGCCTAACTTAGCGTAGAAAATCCATTTAGTAAGGAGGACTAAATTTGTTTTTTTCCTAGCTACTTAAGAAGCCAGAAAGGGATGAAAGAGATTTTGAAAAAAAGGAAAAGGCCAAGAGACCGGAGAAAGAGAATCTCAGAGAGGACAAGACCGCCAGCCCAATTGGCAACGTGCCAGCCAAGCGCTCTGATGGCGAAGCTAAAGAGGAAAAGACCAAAAAAGTCATCTACCCCCTGCAGTATGTATTCTCATTTCTCAGACCATCCACCCCCACTCCCTTAAAATGCACCTTCTGCTACTAAAACGTTTTCACTCTTTGATCTGCTTCACCATTTCAAAGTAACTTTGAAGATTGTCGAGTTAACTTACAGTGTCTGGTGATTCTCAGCCATCCAGGTCATGGTTGTCCCATATTAATATTATATATTTTTCAGAGTATAAGACACACCTTAGTTTTGGGGGAGGAAAATAGGGAAAAGAATCTGCTTACCAGGTATTCATCTGGCTAGCATCTTTAGTCTGGTCAGTTTCAGCACATTATTTTATCCCCTGGTTAGGCCTTTAAAAAAACTTTATTTGGAGAGAGTAACAATGAAAGAGCTTGCAAGCGAGTAAGAGCTGGGGACATCGTTAATACCTGGTTATGGCTGGAAAGAAACATTTGGAGCAAGCTAGACCAATGGGAAAACAAACAAACAAATATTTAGGGCTTGGAAAACATTCTTTGCAGAGAGTAACAATGAAAGAACCTGCAAGGTAAGAGCTGGGAAGATCGTTAGCAGCTAGTTAGGGCTGGGGGTGGGGAAAGCTACATTCAGAGTATAAGACGCACCCAAATTATCAGCCTCTGTTAGGGAGGAAAAGGTGTGTCTTATACTCTGAAAAATACGGTAAATCCTTCCATTCCTCACCATCCAGTCAGAGCTGAAGAAGCTTCCTGGATGAGAAAAGAAACATCTTCAAAGAAAAAACAAAGTCCAGGTGCCCCATGAAAATAGCACCTTTGGATTAATTTACAATGTGAACTTTACAGTGTGAAATTCCAAAATATAAAATCTGGATAGGAAATACACATAAATCTCATACATCGTTTTAACTTGGAAACCCATGCTGGGGGAAGCTACATAATATACGAAACTTTCAGTTAATGTCTTTTTGCATTAATCAAGAAAATTGTTGTAGAAATAGAAATATTCAGAATTCCGTGCAAAATCCAGAATGTTGAATGTAGTATTCCTTGTGTAGGTCTAAGGTCACATGGTTGGGCAAGCCCAGGTGGGATCCTAGCCATATATGGATGCTCTGTTCACGTTATGCCGTTGGCATAAGTTAGCATGAGTTTTGAACTCTAGGCTTTGCAAACACGGAGCTCTAGGAATAAAATTTTGGCTTCTTTCACTCCTACGATGGTCTCTGCTTACCTTTGAACCCTTCCCCATTCTACTACAGTTGTATGAACAAGTAAGGAGGAGGAGGCTGTCCCTCTTAATCCTCCCCCTTTATGTCTTTGTGTCAGATTCGAAGACGAGTGCGGGAAAGATTACCGCGACAGAGACTACGACCGCGACAGAGACTACGAGAGGATTCAGCGGGATAAACTCCGGCGCCAAGAGGAAGACCGTCGGCGCCAGAAAGAACGCTTTGAGAAAGAGAAAGTGTTCCGGAGGAAAGAGGACGAGGTGAAACGGGAACGAGACTCCTTGCGAGAGAAAGGGAAAAGAGCCGACTTCCTGGAGTACGTGAGCAACGCAGAGAAAACTGAGAAGGGGACCAAGGAGGACAAAAGAGACGATTTGGCCAAGAAAGACCGGATTCGGAACAAGGTGCTAGTCCTAGTTGTTCTTGTTGGTGTTGTTTAATGTATTTATTCCATTTCTTTTAGCCGTCCGTCTCAGGCAGAAGATTGATAACACCTCATTACTTCCCTGGTGTGACAAAGGTAGAAACAGCAGATAGATCATAATCTCTGTTTCTAATCAAGGGCATAGACATGCTGGGCTTCATTTATTACCATTCAGAAGAAAACGTGAATTTAACCTTCCAAAAGGTCCGTTTCATATGACCTCTTGGCGAGAATGCTAAAACTTCAAGTTGGCCATAAGGATTTCTGATTGGGTTATTTAGTACTGTAGCGTATTTCCCTGCTTTTTCTAAACCATTCCAGGCTTTAAAGAAAGAAGCTGTTAGTATTCGGACCAGAATATCTCCGAGACCGCCTTCTGCTGCACGAATCCCAGCGACTGATTAGGTCCCACAGAGTGGGCCTTCTCCGGGTCCCGTCAACTAAACAATGTTGGTTGGCGGGCCCCAGGGGAAGAGCCTTCTCTGTGGCGGCCCCGACTCTCTGGAACCAGCTCCCCCCAGAAATTAGGACTGCCCCTACCCTCCTTGCCTTTTGTAAACTCCTCAAAACCCACCTCTGTCGTCAGGCATGGGGGAACTGAGATATTTCCCCCAGGCCTATATAATTTATGTATGGTATGTTTGTATGTATGTCTGCTTAATAATGGGGTTTTTAAATTGTAAATTATTAGATTTACCATGAACTGTTTTATTGTGTTGTGAGCCGCCCCGAATCTATGGAGAGGGGCGGCATACAAATCTAGTAAATAAATAAAAAATAAATAAATAAATTCCACACTGGGCTTAAAACCAATGTTAGAATTCTAAACTTTGAAACAGAATACAGTATATATGTCAGAGGTGGTTGCTCAGCCAATAACACACACTACTAAGTGGAGTATAAATATTATTTACAATGTATAAAATAGATTAATCAGTAAACAGCTACATACATATCCAAGTCAAGCTTTCATATACAGTTCTATACATACAGCAGCTAACCATTAATATTACACAGTTCTACATAATACCATAAGTATAATACATAGACCAATATTTAGCACACAGCAATAATTTATCACACAGCAATAGCAAGCATTAGCAAGACTAACCACAATAGCCACTAACAACCAATGGAGCAACACATCAGACTCCCTTTTACATTATACTACTTCTCTTAACTGTACATTGTTGGCTTAAGTTATATATTGGCAAAACCAACTAGTCAAGTACACAGTGCTGACAGAAGCCTTAATTAAATCCATGTTCACCTAATCTACTTCATGGCTAGGTTGGGCTGCTTGAATTCAGGAACTCACTAGCACTGTTACCTAGTTTGAGTAATGAATCTTCTGCAAGAAAAGAACAAATTAGGACTATCGAGGACCCCATAGTTGTTCTCCTCCTCCTCCCTTCCTTTCCTAACCCCCACTCCTTTCTAACATTGATGATATTAACCTGGTTAATACCTTAGCTCAGAGAGCACCAAGGATACCATCAATCTGAGCATTGAGCTACAAACCTCCTGCTTTATTGAACTCTAGTGCAGCAGTTAATAATAATAATAATTTATTGGATTCTCCGCAGACTTGGGATGGCTAACAGCAATAATAAACACAACATGTACAATCCAATGATAAAAAAGAACTAAAAACCCCTATTATAAAACCAAACATACACACAAACATACCATGCATAACTTGTAATGGCCTAGGGGGAAGAGCTATCTCAACTCCCCCATGCCTGGCGGTATAAATGAGTCTTGAGTAGTTTACGAAAGACAGGGAGGGTGGGGGCAGTTCTAATCTCCGGGGGGAGTTGGTTCCAGAGGGCCGGGGCCACCACAGAGAAGGCTCTTCCCCTGGGGCCCGCCAAACAACATTGTTTAGTCGACGGGACCCGGAGAAGGCCAACTCTGTAGGACCTTATCGGTCGCTGGGATTCGTGCGATAGCAGGCGGTTCCGGAGGTAATCTGGTCCAATGCCATGTAGGGCTTTAAAGTTAATTCTTAAGTGTTGCCTCATCCCCTCAGCTGGAAGCAGACCACCCGGTCCAAATTTCTCCTTGTCGTTTCAGGACCGGCCGGCCATGCAGCTCTACCAACCTGGAGCCCGGAGTCGAAGCCGCTTATCCGCGTACGACGAGAGCTCTCCCAAGCCATACGACCAAGGAGCAGATAAAAAGCCAGAGTGCGAGGCTAGTAACTTGAAAGAAGAGGTGTGACAGCCTCACCTGTTCTCACTGAAATAGCAGCCAAAGAGGACGAACTGTACAGCCCAGAAGTGCCTTGGGGAAGAGGAGGAGGAGGAGGAGGAAGAGAGAGCAGAGAAAACTATGCTTTGGGACGTATCTGGTTTCCAAGCCATGTGCAGAGTCAAAACCCAACCTTGTGTTCGGCTGGCGCATTCTCCGTTAAGAGACCGCAGCAGTAGCCTCAGAAAAGGAAGGTGGGCTGCCCGCAGCCCAGTAACAAGTGCTGTTTTGAAATAATAAAAGCCACCAAAACAGTGTTTTGCACTTCAAATCCAGTCCTTGGGATCCGCCCCAGGGGTTATTAAGGTTGGATCGCGGCGGTCCACGAATCTGCATGATTGACTGGAGCGGGAGCAAAATGTCATAAACATTAAGTCGAGAGAGAGCCGGTCCTTTTTTATTTTCTTTTTTTTCCTTGCGCGTCTAACAAGCAAATGGCAAAAATAATATTTCTTTTTCCCCAGAGGGTAGCTTTGTGTTTTCTCCGCTTCACAGGAGGCTCGTTCAGCCTGAACGAAAGCGCTGACATTAGACGCGGGTTTTGTTTTTCGAATAGCTTTTTTTTTTTTTTAAGGCAGCCGTATCCCATCTTAATTTACCCTCGGCTTTTCCAAAAGCCACCTAGGAAAACATTTCCTTTCTGTTCCGGTTCAGATTTTCCTTTTTCAGTGCACTAAGATAGCCATCCCAGCCTTTCCCTGTCCATCTCTGTCGGGTTGCTTTTCCTGGGAAATCTGGGGAGAACAGGCTGGACGGGGAAACTGAGGAAGAACTCCTAGCAACAGACAGGGATTCTTCTTTATGCTAACCCTAAACACAGTTATTTTATATTTAATAAAACCCTGTCCGTTTATAAACGTTTTAAAGTATTGTTTTGTATGTAATGACTCCGCGAAGAAAGTGAAGTCTCCAGGATGTCCAGCAAACCTGGAAATCAGGGAATTATCAGGGAAATCGGCGGTTTGGGAAATATTAGGGAACTCGTGAAAAAAACTGAATAAATCAGTGTGGGGGAACTATTAAAATATTTAAAAGTCATATTAAAAAAAAAAGGATCGCGCTGCCTGGCAGAGTCAAGCAAAAATGAGCATAACTGTGGCAACAACTTGCTTCCTCAGCTCTCGATATTTCTCCACGGCTTAGCCGTTTGGTATGACGTCATCTACGACAGCACCTTAACTAGATCGCAAGTTACAGGGAAATGTCAGGGAAATTTATCATTCATTTATTCATTCATTCATTCATTCATTCATTCATTCATTCATTTATTGGATTTGTATGCCGCCCCTCTCTGTGGACTCGGTGCGGCTAACAACAGTGCTAAAAACAGTATGTAGCAATCCAATAATAAAACAACTAAAAAACCCTTATTATAAAAACCGGACATACATACAAACATACCATGCATAAACTATAGAGGCCCAGGGGGAAAGAATATCTCAGTTCCCCCATGCCTGACGGCAGAGGTGGGTTTTAAGGAGCTTATGAAAGGCGAGGAGGGTGGTGGCAATTCTGATCTCTGGGGGGAGTTGGTTCCAGGTTGACGGGACCCGGAGAAGGCCCACTCTGTGGGACCTAATCGGTTGCTGGGATTCGTGCGGCAGAAGGTAGTCCCGGAGATAATCTGGTCCGGTGCCATGAAGGGCTTTAACAAGGAATTTCAAAATGCTTTCCCCTGGACACCCTGAATGCCACATAAAAGGTGCACAGGCATTTGCCAGCATAACATTGCAGTCTGGTGTCAAATACCAGGATCAGAAGTTTAGTCTTACGAGCTTTCGGGATTCCTACTGGATCCCCATCCTCAGGGAACTTCTCTCTACCGGAATGTGTGCTTTGGGCTATTCCACGCTTCATATTTATGTGGTACATTCCTACTGGTTGATTGGCGTATTGATGGCTGGCGATTGGCTGTCATTTCCCCGCGCCGCCAAGCCCTTGGCTCCTAAGTACTTGATATGCTGGTGGTATATCAGCACTACTTTTGACTGAAAAGGGGCCGGTTTCCCAGGCTTCACTCGCTTTCCTGGCTGTTTTTGTCCTTTCTTGTCCAACAATCTTAGTAGCTGCAAAATTGAATGTAGACATGTCCTTGCTCGTTGCAAAGTGCAGTTGGTTTTTCTCCAGAAATGGTTTGTGAAAGGAAAATGGGAAGGGCCTGGTCTTTTTCGCCAAATGATGGTGCATACACAAAAAAAAATGCCTCGCTTTTGGCTGGTGGCATTTTTCTTTTTTCTCCACCTTAAGATAAAACATATATGAATAAAAATACAACATCAATACCTAACAGTATACATATATAAAATTTCCTTATCTAGCAAAAACGGAGCATCTTAAATTTTTATTTTCATTTAAACTCTCATAATTTCATCACTCCAACAATTAAACTAATTGATAAATAAGAATGCAAATTTTATATTTAAAATAGTATAACTCGGAAAATTACTTTAAATTTGTGTTACATCATTTGCATTTTTCAACTTGCCATTTTCGTGTTTTGTTTCTCCCACCCACTAAAGTCATTGTTCCCATCCCATATTTTTGCACTTTGCATAAAAAGACGATTTGTTTTTAAAACTGTCACCAGAAATCAACACATCTTAGATCTGAATGAATTAAATATTCTCATTGAATACTTAGTTCTGTATCCAGTTGAATGTGCACAACAGTATGTGAAATTGATCATCAATCAGTGTTGCTTCCCAAATGGACAGTTTGATTTCACAGAAGTTTGATTTACTTGGAGTTATATTGTGTTGTTTGTGTTCCCTTTATTTTTTTGAGCAGTGTATATTCCACAAGCCGTGGCATAAAACAAGGTTGCCAGCTCAGAATTATTTTGCAAAACAAAAAGTATTTTTAAAAATTGGGAGAAAGATAGCAGATTTCTTCCATGAATGGCCTTCAAATCCATTGGATTTTTGTGGCTGTTCCGTCCAAAGTACTTTGGAATAAATGGGAAATGATTTTTTTTTTTAAAATGGGAATTAACAAGAGGAGAACCAACGAAATCTTGCTCAAGCAAAGGCCTACTTCACAGACATTCTCTGTCTAATTGTGATGACAACAACAACAAAAGGTTTGATTGCACTCCTTTGATCCTGAGATGAGTGACCATATAAATATGGTACATAAATAAAATCCCTGGGGAATTTTAGGAATGGAAGCCTGCCAAATCTTCAACTTGCAAAGTCAGAAACTATGGATTACTGAGTAAAATTGAATTGGCCAAGCGTGATTGGACACACAAGGAATTTGTCTTTGGTGCATATGTTCTTGGTGTATATAAAAGAAAAGATAAATTTGTCAAGGTACAATACGGTACTTAATGATAGTTTGGGTTGCAAATACACCTGATGATCACATCCAAATGGGCTGCATGCACATGGAATAAAATAAAACAAAAACCCATGAACACGCCAGGATCCCGGCTTAATTCAATAAGGTTTTTTTTATTATTATTCTTTGCACACACAAAAATATCCTGCTATAAACCGCTTTGACCTTCGCGGCGTTGAAAATCTTGCAGCACCACCTCGGAGACGCTGAGCGGGCGGCGCTGTCGCCAAGTCGACTTTCTAGCCCTCGCAGGAAAACGACTCGCTTGTTTTTCTTTTCCCGTCATCCCATGCGCCGCTTCCCCTTGCCTTCCTCTTCGTTTGTTGCCGTGGTGGTAACCGGTAGCCGCGTCGGACGATGGTGAGTCTATCCGTCGCAATCCTCCCTCGGGGAGTCGCTTGGAAAGCCGATTCCTCGGGCCTGTTCTTCTGGGGGGCCTCCCGCGAAAAGGCCCCCGGTTCAATTTCGAAAATTGGGAACCGTAGATAAAAGCTCGGCGGAAGCCCGGTGAGAGGCCTGGCCGCCATTCGCCGCTTGAAATGGGGGACCTTGTTTGTAGGCCTCTCATTAACCATAGAGTTGCCCTTCTCTATGGCGAGTCGAAGCCTAGGAAGGGACTGAATGGGATTTAAGCAAGTCCGAGAAAAGGTTACCAGGATTCCGCCTCCCGGCTCAATTTTACGTATGAAGAGCCGGTTTGGTGTCGTGGGGAAGGTGCTGCCTTGAGAAAAAGCTGTGTGTTTCTCTCCACACACCCCGAATTGAAGAATTGCTGGCTGGGGAATTCTGGGAGTTGAAGTCCACAAGTCTTACATTCGCCAGGTATGACGCTTTAGAAGACCACATTGAGTTTTGTCTAAAAAGGTTCTCAGATAAACTCTTTTGGGAGTCCAATTGGTTTGGGGTTAGACTAGAAGACCTCCAAGGTCCCTTCCAACTCTTGTTCTCTATTCTGAATATTTTTTATTTATTTATTGGGCTTGTATGCTGCCGCTCTGCGTGGACGCAGGGCGGCTCACAACACATCAATAAAAACAATATGCAATAATATAATAATAATAATAATTTATTAGATTTGTATGCCGCCCCTCTCCGCAGACTCTGATCCAATCAGATGATGATGATTATTATTATTATTACAGTATTTATTAGATTTGTATGCCGCCTCTCTCCGAAGACTCGGGGTGGCTCACAACAGTAATAAAAACAATATAGTAGTGGAACAAATCTAATATTAAAAAACATATAAAACCCTATCATTATTTTAAAAAACCAAACAGCACATTCATATCAAACATAAAGTATAAAAAAAGCCTGGGGGAAAGGTGTCTCAACTCCCCCATGCCTGGCGGTATAAGTGAGTCTTGAGTAGTTTACGAAAGACAAGGAGGGTGAGGGCAGTTCTAATCTCTGGGGGGGGGAGTTGGTTCCAGAGGGCCGGGGCCGCCACAGAGAAGGCTCTTCCCCTGGGGCCCACCAAACGACACTGTTTAGTCGACGGGACCCGGAGAAGGCCAACTCTGTGGGACCTTATCGGCCGCTGGGATTTGTGCGGTAGTGGTAGATCCAATATCTGATCCAATTAATACAAATAGCCAGGCTAAATTAAAACATTAAAAATCATTCTTCCAGATTCAAACCACAGACATACCACACATTCATTGGCCAGAGGCTAGGATCTAGTGACCCCAAGCCTGGCGACGGAATATCCTGTGGCTATGAGTTCTAGTCCTGCATTAGCTATGAAAAACTGGGTGGTTTTGGGTCAGTACCTACCTCTCTGTGGGTCGAACCAACCTCACATGGTTGTTGTGGCAAAAAAAAAAAAAAAGGCAGGTAGGCACATTAGGCATGTTCCTTGAGCAATGGTTCTCAGCCTTTCTAGTGTCGCGGCCCCTTAATACAGTTCCTCATATTGGGGTGACCCCCAACCATAAGTCTAGCGCCAATTCTCTCAACAGAGCTTTAAGCTGATTGGCAGGAAGGTCAGAGGGACGCCCCCACTGTAAACACCTGATTGGTCGGATTGTAAAAATATGTTCCAAGGTGCCAGAATAGAAGCTTTAGTTCCTAACACCATGGGAAATTTGTCTTTTCTCATGGTCTTTGGTGACCCCTGTGAAATGGTCGCTCGACCCCCAAAGGGGTCCCGACCCACAGGTTGACAACCACTGTTCCTTGAGTGAAGTACTTTAAAAAAGGGAGTTAAAATATTAATATTAACATATTAATATTGCCTTGCAAACCTGTTGAATCCTTTTCTGGTGCCACCTGCAACTTGTGTATCTCAACAGGCTGAAATCCGTGCAGTTAGGCTTGGCGTTTTCAGATTTCACACAAAATGCAGTGGCGAGAGGTGTGTTTGTGTAACACATTTCCGTGCCAAGCAATAAGGAGTTTGGAGTTTTAAAAATCTGGAGTAACCGTTAAGTAAATGGCAATTAGACATTCTAAATTTATACTTCTACGTAACTCAGAAGGTAATTTGTTGATTCATTGGTTTATGTATCTTTTGTATGTAATGGCCCACTGGTCTCAAAACATAACTATGGTCAGCTCACAAAAAATAATAAAAACCTAAACAATGTTTTGTTTTGCTGCTTTGATGTTGCAGTGTGTATGGAGGGAGACCACACTTCCCTAGAGGGGCAAAACCAGTTTGCCCAGTTTACTTTCCTCTTTTAGCTGGGAAGCTTCAATGGGGTTCTATTCCCTGTTGTGCACAATCCAGCCACGTAGCCGTAGGTTATATGGCCTGCATCTAAATAGGTTAAATAGGAGCCAGCAATTAACAGGATCATGAGCTGGAAAAGGGATAGAGTGGTGCAGTGGCCCAGAGCTGCGAGCTCTCGTCTCACAACCAGGAGGCTGTGAGTTCGATCCTAGGTAAGAGGCAGGTATTTCTCTCTCTGGGCACAATGAGAATAGATCTGCTGAACAAAACTCCGCATTGGCGACGGGAAAGGCAATGGGCCAGTAAAATACTGCTCCGTCCAGTTGCCCAGATTCCACCCCTGTAAGTGATTATGGGGTCATTAAAAGATGGTGATGAATTGGAAAGGGACCTTGGGAGGTCCATCACCTCCCAAGTCCAGCAGCCATTGTTGGAAGCCTCTCTGTGATATTTTTGAACGCTTTATCTCAGCCACCCCTTCAGTTTTTCAATGTTCTTTCTCTTCCCTCTCTCCAGTCGTCTCACAAGACTTTCAAGATCAAGCGGTTCCTCGCTAAGAAACAGAAGCAGAACCGACCCATTCCCCAGTGGATTCGCATGAAAACTGGCAATAAGATCAGGTAAAGTTCTCACGAGTGGACTTCGGATTCCTTGACAGCTGTCTGCCTGCTATCAGATCCCGCCGGCCATTCCATTGGGATTTTTATATCTTGGAAGAAAAACTTAAAACTAGCTCAGTTGCTTCTTTTAAAGCAGCCTCTTCTTGAAGTTTCAGATGGTTTGTTGTCCCCCAAATATTTATTATGTGTGAATATTTAAGAAATACTATATAACCGATTCCACTACGGATAATAACATTGAGATGGCTGTGTATGAGCCTTTGTTTATAATTGGCCTGTGTACTATGCTGCATATGCTACCGAGTATCAAAAGACTTTAACAAATCTTCTCTCTTCCCCACCTGTTCTGTCGGGCTCTCTGGTAGACTTCTCCCAAAAATTCACAGGTACAAATTTCAGACACACACACGTTTGAAAATTCAAAACAATGTTCTTTATAATGAAAAGTCACTTAAACCAAGCCCTCTTTTGGTAGAGCAAAGAGCACTGGTCTCCAAACAAACTGGTCATTTGTACAAGTCCCTTATCAGTTCTGTGATACTTAGCTTGCAGCTGAGAGGCAATTCACAGTCCTCCTTCTTTCACCAAGTGAAACACACTTTGCTCTGGTTTAGTTTCAAAGCAGGGAAAAATCAGCACACAAAGGTCAAAGTCAGTAAAGCAGCCACGAAACACACCAATCAGACAATCCTCCACAATGGCCAAACCCACAGGCTGCTCTTTATAGCAGCCTCACTAATGACCACAGCCCCACCCAACCACAGGTGGCCTCATTTTCTTTGATAATAATCTCTCAGTTGTTGTTGCCTATGCATCGCTCTCCGCATGCGTGGCTGTATCATTAACTCTTGTTCCGAATCCAAGGAGGAGCTAGATAATTGATCTCCTTCTGAGCTGTCTGCCACACTCTCCTCCCTGTCACTCATGTCTTCTTGGTCAGAGGAGCCTTCATCAGCAGATTCCACCGGGGGGCAAAACAGGCCTGCAGCATGTGGATGTCTCCCCCACATCCACGGTCCTTGGGGCAGGAGCTGGGCCAGAGCTAACCACAACACCACCATTTTATCACCTGAAATGGTTTTCCTGATTTTCCTTGCTGTGCTCTTCTGCTTCTTTTCACATAAATTCCCTTCTCTGTACAAAACAAAACACATTTTGACATTTGAAATCATCCCGTATTCTGTTTCTCTCTGGCACTGAAATTTTGAGACATGTTCCCAGGTCTGATGAGTGAAGGAAAGAAATTCTACTTTTTAAAGGGAAATTAACTGAAGCAGGTTGCAATTGCAGGGTTCCTTTATGTGGAAATACTGCCATACCCCTGCTGAGAGCAATTCTGTTTCATAGGATTTGATTTCTCCTCCATCCTGGCGAAATTAACCTCCTTTTAACAGTGACAAGCATTAACGTGGAAAACACAGCCCATCTTTTTTGACAGGAAACTGAAATGGTAACTTTGGCGTAATATCTAAGGAAGGAGGGTTTTTTTGTGATGTGACCCGTGGGAATTTAGATTTATTGCTCCCTTTATATGTCAGGGCCGCTCCAGTCTCTTAAACAAAGTTTGCAGATAATACAGCATGAATTTTAAAAAAATAACATGTTGGGGAAAAGAAAAAAGAATTGTTTGAGAAGGTAACTGGATAATTAGGAAGCCTATTAAATGTGTATCTTCACTACTAAATGAAATTAATGTGTAGATTTTTTAAAAAGCAATCGCCTGGATCAATCTCTGGGTAAATAACTGAATTTTTAATCTAAAAATTCTGCTGCACGAATCCCAGCGACCAGTTAGGTCCCACAGAGTGGGTCTTCTCCTGGTCCCGTTAACCAAACAATGTCGCTTGGCGGGACCCAGGGGAAGAGCCTTCTCTGTGGCGGCCCCGGCCCTCTGGAACCAACTCTCCCCAGAGATTAGAATTGCCCCCACCCTCCTTGCCTTTCGAAAGCTGCTTAAAACCCACCTCTGCCGCCAGGCATGGGGGCACTGAGATACACTTCCCCCTAGGCCTTTACAATTTTATGCATGGTATGTCTGTATGTATGATTGGTTTTTATATAATGGGTTTCTAACTGTTTTTAGTATTGGATTTTGTTATATACTGTTTTATTGCTGTTGTTAGCCGCCCCGAGTCTGCAGAGAGGGGCGGTATACAAATCCAATAAATAAATAAATAAATAAATAAATAAAAAATAAAAGACCTGATTAGTTGATCGGGTCAACTCAAGCCTAGTAACATGCCCATCTCTTAATGCTTTAATTGTGGGCTTAATTTTTTTAGGAGGTAGGGGACATTTTGGAATGCTAGACCTTGCAGTGGGCCCTGTCCCTGTGCTTATATTTCATAAGGGTATTTATAGTTGTGTGTGTTGAAAAACTAACACGCACACATGTTTTTTTTCCTTTTTTGTTGCATTTAAATGAGGGAAGGGGTTTACAAATTGACGTGGGAAAACTGTTCTCTTTCTGCTTTGTAAAAAGGACTCACAAGATTAAAACCCCCAGTGTAGCTGCTTGCTATTGGCTTCTTGCAAATCAGGTTTTAGTCTGTTAGACGCTCAGAGCTGTGTCTCGCTTACTAATTACTTACTCTTTTGTTCTAGATACAATTCCAAAAGGCGTCACTGGAGAAGGACCAAGCTGGGCCTGTAAAGGGAAACAGCTGCAATTCTCATCATGTCTGTCTGACAGCCATCTCTTGTGCCCCAGGATGGCTTCCTTCTTAACAAAGCCCTGTTTTCAAGACTGAATCTCCATATATATTTTTTCTCTCCTCCTTTCGAATTTTTATTTCCACCAAGAGGTTTCCAAAGGAATTAAAACCAAATAATCTGGCGGGGTTTTTTTTGTGTGTACGTGTTTGGTATTCTTTAACTCTCAGAGTAGCTACGTTGCTTGAATTCTTACTGCCATTAATAATCAGGAGACTAGTTCATTTCAAATTCTGGTTGGATTTATTACTTGTACCCACTTGGCCCTAAAGGGAAGCATTGTCAGAATATAAAAGATTCTTGCTGCCAGAATCACTAGCCTGAAACAAGCAAGCAGGGAACTCGGATTCCTAGCAAATAATGTGAGAATATTTATCAGCTGCCCAGAGTTGCATGTTGAGATGGGTAGCCATATAAATCAAATAACTCTCAGAGTAACTAGTTGTAGGCTGAGAAAGGGAAAAATAGCATAGAGAATGATGAGATGGAAAAATTAAATAGCAAAGCATAAAGAATTACAGAAGAGGGATGTTGGGGAAATGTTTGTGCTGAACTATGTATGCAAAATATCTTGGGAGCCTTTCCTTTTTTCTTTTTAATTCTAGTCAGTAAATATACTTTTTACAAAGTGTACACACTGTTACAGAACGTGAAAATTGTTTTTTTTTTTTGTTTTTGTTTTAGTGTTTAAAGAAAGAAAATGCTTCTTAATAGCAGATTCTTTAAACTAAATGCAGGTTTAACCAGAACCAAGGATGAAGCGTTTGGGAAATAATTTCCCGAAGAGTTGCATATAATAGAGATTAACCATATTAAGAAAGCAATAATACAGTATATAAAATACCAGAACTATATAAGAAAGTAGCTGCAATAGACATAAACTCGGTGAGCTGATGGGCTAATAATGATTTAAAGGACTTTATTTTATTTATTTTATTTATTAGATTTGTATGCCGCCCGTAGACTCGGGGCGGCTCACTACCTACAATGAAGATGGAATGATTCAATGAGAGACAGATTTATTTCAAAGAAATAAATATAACCAGGTATATTTGTGGGATAAACTCCTTGTCCCTCTCAAGAGACTACATGTTAAAACATGGTTTGGTTAACCACTATTTGTACTGAAGGATTAAATTGGGTTTTAGGTCTAAAAAATGTAATGCAGCTGATTACTGCTGCATATTCCTTTTGTGAAGGAAATCCTTCACAAAAAATTATGAGAATATTCTCTCTCCCGTTGGTTTTGTGGAAAGGACAGGATTTCAAAAACCCGTGGAATTAATGTTGACAAGCTTTGTCATCAGAAGCTAAGTGAATATAGATGTCTTTCTACACCGAGGTCTCCCACCTTGGCAACTTTAAGACTTTGTGGACTTTTAACTCCCAGAATTTCTCAGCTAGCTTTGCTTGAAGTCCACAAGTCTTAAAAGTTGCCAAGGTTGGAGATTTCTGTTCTAAACTGCCTTTATATTGGAAAATAACAATTTTTCCTCTTTTACTAATATAGTCCATTTAAAAAGTCTCCGATTTTTAAAGCAGCCATCTTTTACACCATTGCCTTTTGCTATTGCTTAAATTCAGCCCTGCCTAAAGAATTAGCTGGCTCCACCCTGTAGGGGGAAGTAGATAGGATCAGATAAAAGGACTGTCTATTTTGGTTTGTTATTTCCACAGATACCTTTGAGAAATTTACAAATAGGAGCTAAGTGTCGGTGCAGCCTCCTTTGCAAACATCAGATGTCACTCAAAATTGTTTTTTTTCTTCTGCCTTCTTATTTCCTGAAGATATGCCCCCTTCCTGTTGTGAACCTTGTGGTTCCTCCAACTACCAGTTGCAACAATATCATCAAAACTCCCAAGAATTTGAGTCTGCCTGCCTTGATCCCCATAGCACATGGGGTGAGCATTTCATTGTCCCCCCCAATCCTTCTCCAACCATGGTTCTCTTGGTACAAATCATGATTAGCTTATCCAAAGCTTTTGATTCACCCAGTTTGGGGCATACATGAAACACACGATTCTCATCGCTGCTAAAAGTTTTAAAGAAACATTTAAATATGTTAAAGGGTTAAATAAGGTCCAGGAGGGGAGTGTTTTTAATAGGAAAGTGAACACAAGAACAATGGGACACAATCTGAGGTTAGTTGGGAGAAACATCAGAAGCAATGTAAGAATTTTTTTTACTGAAAGTGTAGTAGATGCTTGGAACAAACTTCCAGCAGACATGGTAAATCCACAGTAACTGAATTTAAACATGCCTGGGATAAACCTATCCGCCCTAAGATAAAATACAGGAAATAAGGGCAGACTATTTAGACCATGAGATCTTTTTCTGCCGTCAATCTTCTATGTTTCTATGTTTCATTTGGAGACCCGCTTTAAAGTTACAATGGCGCTGTGGTGACCAGTCCTTGCAACTACAACAGTAGTACATCCTCCAAGGTTACGTGGGAAGAACAGAAGTGATTTTGGGAAAAGCTGCAACCAGCTCACAATTAGGGTTGCGGTATCCTGAGATCACACACTTCTGACAAGCCAAGTCAACAGCCGGATTCACTAAAGCAGTGATTTTCAACCTTTTTTGAGCCATGGCACATTTTTTACATTTACAAAACCATGGGGCACATTGAGGGGGGGGGGGGCTAAAAAAAGATTGGGCAAAAAAATTCTCTCTTACTCCCTTTCGTTCTCTTTCCCTCTTTTCTCTCCATCCCTCTTTCCTCTTTTTTGCTCTTTCTCTCTCACTACCTCCCTCTGCCTTTCTCCCACCTTCCCTCCCTCTTTCTCTTGCTTTCTCTCTTGTTTTCTTTCTCTCTTGCTTGCTTTCTCTTTTTCTTTCTTTCTCTCTTGCTTTCTTTCTCTTGCTTTCTCTCTTGTTTTCTTTCTCTCTTGCTTTCTCTTTTTCTTGCTTTCTCTCTTGTTTTCTTTCTCTCTTGCTTGCTTTCTCTCTCTTGTTCTCTTTCTCTCTGAGCTTCGCGGTACACCTGACCATGTCTCAGGGCACACTAGTTGAAAAACACTGCACTAATGGACCACTTGATTCACTTAAGAGCTACAGCAATTTGCCTAACAACTGTAACAAGGGGCGAAGTAAAATTGGGCGAGACTCAATATCCGCCTTGTTTAGCGATGGAATTTCTGGTGCCGATTATGGTCCTAAGCAGAGAATCATCTATATATTTTTGCCCTTACTGCCTGAACTCTAATCCTGCAAATTAAAACTTAAAAGCTTTCTGATCCACTCTTAGTGGCCTTTTTTTGTTGATTCAGGGGACCAGGAATGAGGAATTAAACCAGGTAGACATTTTAAAAAATATTTTTTTTACTGATCAAACAAGGCGACTCTCAAACAGTATCCTAGCGCAGAAGTGTTCAACCTTGGTAGACTTTTAAGAGATGCTGGATGGGCAATTCGTGCAATTGCCAAATTTGGAGATCCTTCTAATTTGCTGCTGAATTTTTTTTTTTCCTTTGCAAAGATTGCAAGACTCAACAGGAAGGGCTTGGTCTAACTGAAGTTTACTTCCTTATGTTCTTTCGAAACTCACAAAAAAGTGCATTCCAACTCTCTTATCTTCTCTTAAAACCCCACATATATGCAGACGAACCCAAGCCTTCAGTATTCGCGTAATTAAATTGCACAGCTGCTCTTAGCCCTTGAATTACACCATGGCTTAGGCAAACAAAATCCAATGTTGAAAATACTATTTCTAAAACAATTAGCCCCCCTTTAATCATTTAAAGAGTACAATTAAAAGCCGAACAGTGGTAGAGGCAGGCATTTCGTATTGACTCTGATACCAAATTTACAGAATAAATCAGAATAAAATGTAGTTTCTTAATACATTATTAATATAAGAGCCCATATTTTATTCCAATTTTAACCGTGTTTGGTACTGAGGAGTCAATATGAAATGCCTGCACCAACCACCGTTGGGCTCTTAATTGTACATTTAAAATATTATTTCTGACTCTTCCAAAAAGATTGGGCAGCCAGTATTATATTCTGTTTCCTTTTAAGCATTTCACCTCTGATTCAATCCAGTTGGTTGCCAAATTGTATTGTATTGTTCAGCTGTCAGAAGCAAGCCGATTTAGAGGCTTCTTCCAGTGGCCAAAAGTGGAGCCGTCCAAACTCAACGTAGTTCTTTTGCTGGTCCTTCAGCCTAGCGTAATATGAATACGTTAAGCAAAGATAGGCGTGTGCTTTTCGTAATGTGACGTCCTGCAATTCGCACAGGAGAAGGCGAGACATTTTTTACAGTTGCTGAATTTCAAGTTCAACATCATACATCGACAGCCCTCTAGGAAACAAATGCTAAGGACAACCCCCCCCCCCCCGTTTCATTAGATTTCTTCCCACTTCCTCCCTGTATCCACTTCCTTAAGCCGAAAAAATATATACAGTGGTACCTCTACCTAAGAACGTCTCTGCTTACGAACTTTTCTAGATAAGAACCGGGGGTTCAATATATTTTTTTGCCTCTTCTCAAGAACCATTTTCCACTTATAAACCCAAGCCTCCTAAACTGTAACCGGAAAAGGCAGGGAGAAGCCTCTGTGGGGCCTCTCTAAGAATCTCCTGGGAGGAAATAGGGCTGGAAAAGGTGGGGAGAAGCCTCTGTGGGGCCTCTCTAGGAATCTCCTGGGAGGAAATAGGGCTGGAAAAGGTGGGGAGAAGCCTCTGTGGGGCCTCTCTAGGAATCTCCTGGGAGGAAATAGGGCCGGAAAAGGTGGGGAGAAACTTCCCTGGGGCCTCTCTAGGAATCTCCTGGGAGGAAACAAGGCAGGGAGAAGCCTCTGTGGGGCCTCTCTAGGAATCTCCTGGGAGGAAACAAGGCAGGGAGAAGCCTCTGTGGGGCCTCTCTAGGAATCTCTGGGAAGAAACAAAGCCGGAAAAGGAAGGGAGAAGCCTCTGTGGGGCCTCTCTAGGAATCTCCTAGAACCTGGTCATAGAACGAATTAAGTTCGTAAGCAGAGGTACCACCGTATATTTTCTTATCCCAAGGTTTGTTAAAATTCGAGAGATAAACCTCTTATCCCATAGTCCTCTGCCTTCTTAACTGCTTTTTTGTCTAATGGCCATGGGGATCAATCCAAGGCAAGAAACCAGGCGCCCTTAACCACCCAGGAGACCTCTAAGGGTCTTGGAAGAATGCCACAGCTTGTCTGAAGATGTTCCTGAAATACCCCACTGGACTGTTCCTCTGGCCTTGCCTTGCAGCCTCAGCATTTGGGTGTTCCGTCCTAAAGCTCCCGATCCAACTCCACCTTGAAGGGGCACAGTTGTTGTTGGTGTTACCTACTCCAGGGATGACCAAGTCTTCTTCTGTTGCTCCCAGGAGTTCCTTCAACTCCCTGGGAGCATTAGCGTGGAGGTATTGCCAAGCTTTGCGGCCGTTGTGATCCCTGAGGTTGGTGTTGGCCCCGAAGGCACCGACAAGGATCTTGATGGTCATCGTGTGACCCTGAAGGGCGGCCAAGTGGAGAGGGGTCAGCCTCCCACTGGCCGTGAGCACGTTGATGTTGGTTGGGTAGCCGTTCCTCTCTGCAAATGACATCACCCGGATCAAATCTTCGTGGCGGCCGTGTTTGGCCAACCAGTGGAGGACGGTAAAACCGGTCACAAAGTCTCTCCTGGAAAGCAAGGTGGGCTCCTTGGCTAAGAGGTTGAGGATGCTTTCCGCCTCCCCTTGGGCTACAGTCAACATCCACTCGTGTTCCAAGGGGTCCAGAGCTAAACATAACTCTTCTGAATTCACCTCTGAGAAGGGATCCTGGGTCTCCACCGAGACGGACTCTCTGGAAGAAGGTGTGAGCCAGGTGTGGCTAGCTTGACTGCTCTGCATCAGGAGCTCCTTTAACCCTTTCCTCCTGGTGCTGCCCCAGGACATGGAAAGGCGGGATGAGCCCATTTCAGGCCCCCACTTGGCCGAGTTCCTCTTCGTCCAGCTCCTGTTGGTCGACTGACCTCGGACAAGGCTCAAGGCTTCAGCCCGGGTGATAAGACGAGGGGATTGGGTGCCATCAGAAACTTGTCTTTGTTCCTGGAGGTTCCTTGCCAGGACAGGACCTTCTCCTCCTCCTCTTCCTCCTCCTCCTCCTCCTCCTTTCTGGTTGTTCTCCTTTTGCTTCTCCATCATGTCCCTGCCTTCAGAGTCCAGTATCTCCTCAAAGTTCCTGCTGCATTCTCCACATCTTATTCTGAAGCCTTGGTCACTCTTGTGTGCAGCTGCTACTTGGAGTCATCATTTTCCTGCTCAGAAGAGGAAGCGAGGGAGGTCTTTGCTGCTCCTCGGTGTTGCCTGCGTATAGAAAGAGGGAACCAACACGGACCATCAACACTTCGTAAGGGGAACTGATCACCCGCCGAGAAAGAGATAGAAACATAGAAGATTGACCGCAGAAAAAGACCTCCTGATCCATGTAGTCTGCCCTTATACTATTTCCTGTATTTTATCTTAGGATGGATGTGTGTTTATTCCAGGCATGCTTAAATTCTGTTACTGTGGATTTACCAACCACATTGACTGGAAGTTTGTTCCAGGCATCTACTACTCTTTCAGCGAAATAATATTTTCTCACTTTGCTTCTGCTCTTTTCCCCCAACTAACCTTAGATTGGGCCCCCTTGTTCTTATGTTCACTTTCCTATTAAAAACGCTTCCATCCTGAACCTTATTTAACCCTTTGACATATTTAAATGTTTCGATCCTGTCCCCCCTTTCCCTTCTGTTCTCCCGACTATACAGATGGAGTTCATGAAGTCTTTCCTGATAGGTTTTACGCTTAGGACCTTCCACCATTTTTTGTAGGTTTTGTAGATCATGAATAACAACACTCATCCAAGAAAGTTTCAGAACAGAAGTTCTCTTGGGACAACTCTCCAAACTGGGGTGATTGGTGTTCTCAGAGCTTCAAAGTGGTGTTCTACGAGCTCATAGAGCACCAATCCTAGACCCTTCAACCCTGAGCTACAAATTCAACTGCAGCAATATGCAGGCGCGTGATAGATTCAAACTCAATGTAAACCTTTCCAAACTCGACTGCAGAAAATACGACTTCAGCAATAGAGTGATCAAGGCCTGGAATGTACCACCTGACTGTGGTTTCTTCCCCAAACCCCAAAAACTTTAACCTCAGATTGTCTGTAGTTGACCTCTCCCCCTTTCTAAGAGGTCTGTAAGGGGCGTGCATAAGCACACCATTGTTCCTACCATCCCTGTCCCCTGCCCATTGTCCTCTTTTATTGTTACTTTTTACTTATATTTTTACAAATTACTACTACCCTATATGTTGTGGTTAGCTCTGGCCCTGCTCCTGCCCCAAGGACTGTGGATGTGGGGGAGACATCCACATGCTGCAGGCCTGTTTTGCCCCCGGTGGAATCTGCTGATGAAGGCTCCTCTGACCAAGAAGACATGAGTGATAAATAGCAGCCTGTGGGTTTGGCCATTGTGGAGGATTATCTGATCGTTGTGTTTCGTGACTGATTTACTGACTTTGACTTTTTGTGTGCTGATTTTCCCCCGCTTTGAAACTAAACCAGAGCAAAGTGTGTTTCACTTTGTGAAAGAAGAAGGACTGTGAATTGCCTCACAGCTGCAAGCTAAGTATCACAGAACTGATAAGGGACTTGTACAAATTACCAGTTTGTTTGGAGACGAGTGCTCTTTGCTATACCAAAAGAGGGCATGGTTTAAGTGAATTTTCATTATAAAGAACATTGTTTTGAATTTTCTAATGTGCGTGTGTCTGAAATTTGTACCTGTGAATTTTTGAGAGGATTCTACCAAAGAGCCCGACAGAACACCTATACATGTTTGAAAAATAAATAAGTACTCTCTTCCCTCCAAAGCTTTGGAGAAACTCAAAGAGCTTTCATGGTTGATAAATGCTCTGGACTTCCCCTTTCAAGCCAACTGAGGCTTTCACTAACATGTCTTCTGATGCAAGCAAAAATATATTATGCAAGAACAAAACAACAACCTTCTATTTGCAGTCTTCCCGTTTTCTTTATGCTTCAATTTGTTTTTGATTTTCTTTTTTAAAAAAAAGCCACTTAGAAGAACAGCCGTGGATAGGCAACTTTGAGAAATCTTCGTCTTAAAGTGTTACAACTCTATAATATTTTAATAGCTCAAAAACACAAGGTCTGGATATATCCGCTTGCACAGATCAGTTAAAACTTAAAGCTAGAGCAAGTGCATGCCATGTTAACCAGGGTAACTTTTAATCTTGGTTGGGCTAACATGTGTGTATGCAGCTTAGCATGTAATTGAGTAAAACATTTGAAATTCACTATGGTCTGAATCCACAGAGCTAATTCATTCATTCAGGGACCATCTTAAGTGCCTTCTGCCGTACGAATCCCAGTGACCGGTTAGGTCCCACAGAGTTGGCCTTCTCTGTTGTTTGGCAGGACCCAGGAGAAGAGTCTTCTCTCTGACGGCCCCGACCCTCTGGAACCAGCTCCCCCCGGAGATTAGAACTGCCCACACCCTCCTTGCCTTTCGTAAAGTTCTTAAGACCCATCTCTGCCGTCAGGCATGAGGGAACTGAGACATCTCCCCCAGGCCTATACAGTTTATGCATGGTATGTTTGTGTGTATATTTGCTTTTAATAATGGGGTTTTTAGCGTTTTTTAAATTATTAGATTTGTTCTTACATTGTTCTTGTTATTGTTGTGAGCCGCCCTGAGTCTACGGAGAGGGGCGGCATACAAATCTAATAAATAATAATAATAATAATAATAATAATAATAATAATAATAATAATAATAATAATATTGTTGTGGGCAAGATCTTCGCTTTGTAAACTGCTTAGACAGGGCTGTAAAGCACTGTGAAGCAGTATATGTATTTAAAAACAGTGGCTGTTACGTGACAAGTCAGTTTACATTTCTCATGATATTCATTAATACTTATTCATACTTATATAGCTAATATTAACGATTCATTTACCGTTTCTATACATCCTTTCAAATAGGGCTTTCCTTCTTTCTCCCTTTTTTCTTTCCCCTGATATTTAAATTTCTATTTCTTTCTCCTTAATTGTTACGTCTTTTATTTGAACTATCTATTTTGAACTTTTCAATTTTTCCATCCCACAGTAAAATCTATCCCAGCATTTATAATAGTCTGAATCATCCTTATTTTTAAGTTCATATGTTAATTTATCCATTTCAGCGCAGACTATTATTTTTTCAATTACCTCTTCTTCTTTCGGTATATCATCATTTTTCCATGCTTGTGCAAAAGTTGCCCTGGCGGCTGTAGTTATGTGTAATGTCAAGTATAATTGACTTTTTTTATAGCTTGTGCTATTGTGCTATTCCCAATAGAAAAAGTTCTGGGTTTTTTTCTATTTTTTTAATCTAGCATCTCTTCTAATGATTCTGTTGAGTGTTGCCAAAATGATTTATTTCTTAAACAGTTGATTGGATGCATTGACTTTTTCACAATCTCACCAAATATGAAAATAATTCAGTATTGCAGGCTACAAGTGCACTAGAGTGCCTTCCGTCCCGTCCTATTGCTCTCCTATACATCTCCTATACCTTTATTCCTATATCTCTTCTTCTATTCTTTCATTGATATGTTCTATTACTTTATCTTCTTTTCTATTATTTCTTAGATATATTTTACTATGAGTATCTCCTCTATAACCTTCATCATGTATTTTATTATGTGTATATAGATATATACCCACTAAAACCCTCATTGTGTATTGGGCAAAATAAATAAATAAAATAAAATAAATAATATTTCACTGGTACTGAAATATCTTTTGAATGTTTGGACACTGCCCTTTCCACCAGCTTTAAATACATTCCCAAACCCATTATGCTGACCCTTGTCCCTCCCCCCCAGATGACATAAAACAGGATACAGTATTTGGGAGTTCTGCTCCCCCCACCATCTGATAATACCACATCAACAGATGTTTCAAGGGAAAGAAAAGAGAGAGAGTGCTGGAGGGAAGCTGTTCCTGGAAATACGCTAAATTCCACCTCATTTTTTCCCCCTGGCCTAAGAGATTCCAGGGTAATCCAGGGCAAAAGCCAGTCAGCTTCCCAGATACCTCTTTCACCTAGGGACACACCCCGTTATTTGAAGATTTATTCAATTCCCTTGCGGTTGCAAAACAGAAGCCGAGCAGCCTTAGTCATTGCTCCAAATAAACAAATAGCGGCACCATTTCTGAAGTTGCAAGGCAGGGCTGTCCAACCTTTGGTAGCATTTAAAACTTGTGGACTTCAGCTCCCAGAATGACGTGACTGGGGAATTCTGGGAGTTGAAGTCCGGAAGTCTTAAAGTTGCCAAGGTCGGACACACCTGGCCTAAGGGATCAGCAGCTCAACAAAGAACTTGGGATTTTTTTTGTATTTCTTTTTTTTTCTGTGTTATTTTTTTATTTTTTATTGATTTTCATATTTTCCATTTTTTTTATTTCAAATTTTTATTGATTTCCACATTTTCTGACAATACTGTAGTTTCATATTGTCAAAATTGACAATGAGGAAAAGAAATGTATTGTATACTCTGATCATCTCGCTACACAAAGTGACTCTAGAGGCTTTTGATTTGAGGGAGGGGGGCATTCATTTTATTTTTTTGCACTTTTCTTACCCTCTTGTGATATAAGTAGGGGCAGCAAGGGAGAAGGCATCCGAAAATCTCAAACTCTTACATTGAATTTGTCTTTTAAAAAATTATATTCACTTTCTATCGCGTATAGTTTTTGTAAAATTTTACCATATGTATATGTATACAAATATAATATATAGTATAATAATATAATAAATATAATAAATATAATATAATATAATACACGGCATTGGACCAGATTACCTCCGGAACCGCCTGCTACCGCACGAATCCCAGCAACTGAGAAGGTCCCACAGAGTTGGCCTTTTCCGGGTCCCGTCAACAAAACAATGTTGTTTGGCAGGCCCCAGGGGAAGAGCCTTCTCTGTGGTGGCCCCAGCCCTCTGGAACCAACTCCCCCCGGAGATTAGAACTGCCCCCACCCTCCCTGTCTTTCGTAAACTACTCAAGACTCATTTATACCGCCAGGCATGGGGGAGTTGAGATATTCCTTCCCCCTAGGCCATTATAAGTTATGCATGGTATGTTTGTGTGTATGTTTGCTTTTATAATAAGGGTTTTTAGTTGTTTTTTATTATTGCATTGTTACATGTTGTTTTTATCCTTGTTGTTAGCCGCCCTGAGTCTACGGAGAGGGGCGGCATACAAATTCAATAAATTATTATTATTATTATTATTATTATTATTATTATTATTATTTAATATAATATAATATAATAGTATAATATAATATAATATAATATAAATATAATAATATATTGTAAGCGAATCAGAGCTACCTTTTGGTAAGACAGGCAGCCAATACATTAAAAAAGAAAGAAAGAAAGAAAGAAAGAAAGAAAGAAAGAAAGAAAGAAAGAAAGAAAGAAAGAAAGAAAGAAAGAAAGTTGATCTGGGAATTTCCACCTGTTCCACTGACACTTCCTTTTTTTTCTTCCTAATGATTCAAAACCAAAACCAAAACCTTTCCTCCACCTTACAAAAGCGTGCAGGGCTGTCCAGTTTTCCCCCACCCTGCTGTCAAAACAACAACCCTGCAAGGTAGGCTGTCCCCCACGAAATCCGGATTGTAGGACTGGGAAGCAAGCAAGCTGCCGGCTTTGGCTGGCTCCCTTCGTATGCTCAAGCCCTACCCAACTCCTTAACAGATGCTCATAATAAACCACCCCGCCAAAACCAACCACCATCGACCGTGGAGACCGCGCGCAAAGAGAACGTGGTCATTTCTGAGCTCACCTACGGCTTGATCCAGATTACAACGCCTTCCGTATCAAAGGTTTTCCTCCTCGCCGGGTTAGGGTCGCTCCTTCCTTTTTTTTTTCTTTTCTTTTTTCTCCCTCCTGGAGTTTCTGGATCGTCAATCCAGGGGTCGCGCAAGGAACGCGGAACGGAGAGACCTCTTGCGCGCTCCTGCGCCGGGAATCGTGCGCCTTTTCTCTCCAGGTGGATAGGAAAATGGGCTGTTACTCCAGTTTGGAAGGTGGGAACGGGGGTTCCCTCTACTCCGGGTTTCCACCCGGTAGTCTGGCGCTTACTCTAGCCTGGCCACCTTGCAAGACCCCGTAGCAGCTGGAGTTCATCCGAAGCAACCCTAGTAGGGTTCTCTTTGCTTCCGCATCTGGATTGAGCCCAACCTCCCCGGTACGAAGTTTGCTTTCTTGCCTGCTTCGGAAGAGAGCCAAGAAGAAAGAAGTGGCGGGCGGGGGTGGGGTGGGGGAGAGAAATAAAGGAAGAAAGGAAGAAAAAAAAGAACGAGAAAGGAGGAAGAAAAGAGCACGTGAGCTGCGCTCTCTTCCCCCCCGAAACGCTTCTACCGCCTGCCTGGAGGGTGCGTAAACGCCCCTCTTGGAGACAAGGGAGCCCACCCACCCAATTCCTCCACCCACCCACCCATTTTGCATCCACGCGAGGAAAAAAACCACAAACACACACATTCCTCTTCCGTTTGCCAGGTGCTGGGAAAGACTCAGGTCGGTCCCCCCCCCCACCCGTTCACAAGACCCTCACCCAAACCTTGGCGAGCCCCCCACCAGGTAAGCGGCTTGCCCAGGTGAGAAGCCCCCTCTCTATAAGTCCAGCCTCTGCGCATTGGGCTCTATTGAACGGTGGGAAACCAGACAGACTTCAGAGCTTTAAGCCCCGATGAGTGGGTGGGTGGGTGGGTGGGTATCCAAGGTGGGCTTGGCAGCCTACGCAAGACCCGAGCAAACCAAGATTGGCTTGGTGCGTTGGGAGATTTTTGAGTCACGCCGCTCTTGGGAAGCTGCGCCTCGGCTCCACCTGTCGGCAAGGTGAGAGAATTGTTTGCCCTTGGAAAAATAAGATGCATTGATTGATAGCTAAAAAAGACTTTAAAAAAAAGATATTTATTAGTTATATACATTAAAAGAGAAATGGAAACAACAACTAACAGAAAAAACAAACATAACACTAAATAAAGCAAAACATAATAAAAGACAAAAAAAAAAGAAGACCCATAGTGCATTATAAAGGGTATCATAGCAAAACATGATAAAGAAAATTTAAGTAATATACTCAATACATAGTAGTAAAAAAGACTCCCCCCCCCATTAGAGTGGGAGTCCTGTGGACTGGATCCAAGCAGTTTTTGTAGCAACAATAGGAACATCTTGTTACTATTGTTTCTTAGTCAAGTGTTTTGATTGTATAGTATATAAAATGGCAAATGTAGAAAGAAAGGGGGGAATGATAAGATAAAGAGGGGAGGGGTGGAGAAAGAGGGGAGGATAAAGGAGAAGAGAAGGAGGGGAGGAGGAGGAGGGGAGAGAAATGAAGAGAAGGAGAAAAGAAGGAGAAGAGGAGGAGAAGAGAAAGAGAAGGAGAGGAGGAGGAAAGAAAAAGGAGGAAGAGGAGGAAAAGAAGAAGAGGAGAAAAGGAAGGAGGAGAAGGAGGAAAAGAGAAAAACGAGGAGGAGAAGGAGAAAAAGGAGAGGAGGAGGAGGAAAGAGGAGAAGGAAAAGAAGATGATTGACTTCCAATTCCTTTTCGGGTAGTAGAATAAGGTAATATAAAATAATAGGAAATATTACTATTATTTCATCTTCGCCGATGTGCCAACAATTGTGCTATTGCTTAGTAGTCTGGCACCGAAGTAGCAGCTTGATAGATTTCTTCTTGGCTTCTGGGATCTGCCAGGTCAGCTTACATGCTTCTCCTTCGGTGCTTCAACAACATTCTGGTCTGGTAGTAAAGTAATAGTATTAATAGTTATGATTGAATAGCTGTATTCCAAAAAAGTCATATATATTAATGGTCCTTTTCCTGCCAAGACTTTATGGCTGCAATGTTTATTTGTATTTGTATTTATTTACTTATTAAATTTGTATGCTGCCCTTCTCCGTAAACTCTTGGTGGAATAGCTGAGCCTCCAAGACAGGAGCTTACGTAAACTGACTCAGAGACTTTCCAATGGAATGAGTCTGATGTTCTTGGAAGGATAAATTGGTCTCGGGGCTATTGGATATCAAAAAGGATGGGTCAGAAAGTCCTTCAAAATTGGTTTCCTCTGCAGCTCCACCAATCAGCTCTTTGCAAAATTGAACTTGCCAATGAAAGGATGAAGAATGGCTTAGAGGCTGTTTCTTCTGGTCCTTTCAGCATACGTCAAATTACTTTCCCAGGAAACTTATCTGGATTTTCAAACTTGGGTTCCCAGATTAGAAAGATGGGACATTGTCCTTGAACAAGACCGGAGCAAAGGTTTCCTCACCACTCACTGATATAGCTGGATGTCCCTGGACAGCTATAGTAATAATAACAGAGTTGGAAGTGTCCTTGGAGGTCTTCTAGTCCAACCCCCTGCTTAGCCAAAAAACCCTACACCACTTCAAACAAATGGTTATCCAACATCTTCTTAAAAACTCCCAGTGTTGGAGCTTTCACAATCTCTGGAGGCAAGCTGTTCCACTGATTGATTGTTCTGTCACAAAATATCTATAAGTTACTTCTCTCCTTGTTTAGTTTCCACCCATTGCTTCTTGTTCTACCCTCAGGTGTTTTGGAGAATAGTTTAACTCAAACTCACTTAGCAACAGATATGCTGGATTCAACTGAGGCCGTAAGGCGAGGCCGACCTGTTAGTTGTCTGGAAATGTACTTTTCTGCAGCGGTCTTTTCACACACCAATTCACACCCTCAAAGACTATGTGTGTATGTGTGTAAATGAAGAGGCAACAGCTATCACAATCTCTGGAACATTTAAAATTTATTAAAAACTACTAAAATTACTAAGCTTTTGTTAGTCCTCTCCTAACGTTGTCAGAGTATTAAATTCCCCATTGACGACGTTACTTTGGAGTAACAGAGTATTAAAATCCCCATTACTCTGACGATGTTAGTAGAGGACTAATGAAAGCTTAGTAATTTTAGGCAGTTTTTAATAAATTTTAAATGTTCTGGAGATCCTGATGTCTGTTGCCTCTTCATTTATAAATACACCTGGAACTCACATTTTTAGAATAATTCTTATATATATACAGTGGTATCTCTACTTAAGAACTTAATTCGTTCCGTGCCCAGGTTCTTAAGTAGAAAAGTTTGTAAGTAGAAGCAATTTTTCCCATAGGAATCCATGTAAAAGCAAATAATGTGTGCAAACCCATTAGGAAAGAAATAAAAGCTCAGAATTTGGGTGGGAGGAGGAGGAGAAGGAAGAAGAGGAGGAGGACAGTCACTGCCGAAGGAAGAAGGTGAGGGGAATTTTAAAAAAATCTAAAACTTTAAGGCTTTAAAAAAAATAGGGACTCCGAGGCGGCGAGGAGGAGCATGCGCCTCCCATACACCCGGCGCAAGGCTGCCTCCCATACACTGCGCCAGAGAGAGAAACCCAGGGGGAATGGCCGGAAACTGGTTGGGCCTTCGTGTTGCTCTCAAATTTCCTGGGAAATTTTTCTGGGCTCGGGTTCTTAAGTAGAAAATGGTTCTTGAGAAGAGGCAAAAAAATCTTGAACACCCGGTTCTTATCTTATCTAGAAAAGTTCTTAAGTAGAGGCATTCTTAAGTAGAGGTACCACTGTATATATATCCCCATTTGTCAATTTCATATAAGCTTCCCAGAATACATTTCTGGATAATTACAAGGAACAGAGTCATTTCCCCTGAAATTTATAATTAGTTAATTATTAGCCACAGCTTCTGGGTTTCACAGGAGAAAATTACTAATTGTGGAGGGACGGGAGGAAGAGAAAAATTAAAAAATGTATCAGCCCCTTCTTTTATACCAAGAAGATGCTTATTTCGGTGTTCCTTTACTCTTGAGGGATAGAACAAGCCACCTTTGGGGCAGATTCACACATCACACTAAGCCACAAGAGACAAGCTTTGCAAGGTTCATCAGCGCAACACAGTGCCTGAGATGCGAACCAAACAATATACACAAAGTAAAGATGCTGAATTGTCTGTTTTTTCGTTAGGCTCCATCCACAGTGCTCTCTAGTGGCTGAGCCAATTCACAGTGAAGAAAGATGATTTCCGTTGTGAAACAATATTTGACAAACACTGTTGTCAAAATATTTGACAAACTGAAGGCAATGGGAACAAGCTAGCATTCTTGTTCCAAATATCAGTGTTGGGGGAGAGTTTTGCGCATGCGGAAGTTAATCCACCAAGTAGCCACAATTAACTACTATGACTAATTGAAGTCTTCAATGAAAAACACAGCAGCAGGCTTTCTTGTAAAATATATATTTTCCTTCTCTAAATAAACCATCACCTTTACATTTAACCACTATAATAAACTACCCACAATACAAGTATATAACTCTTATTACATCCACCACTGCAACCACTAAGCACTAACCACTAACTATAAACCACCCAGCACAAAACGCTCTATAACAAACCACTCTCTACTATAACAAACCACACCCATGCAAGGGTGTTCCTCCTTCTCTCTGCCTTTTCCGGTTACAGTTTCAGAGGCTTGGGTTTGTAAGTGAAAAATGGTTCTTGAGAAGAGGAAATAAAAATCTTGAACACCCGGTTGTTATCTAGAAAAGTTCGTAAGTGTTGTGGTTAGCTCTGGCCCAGCTCCTGCCCCAAGGACTGTGGATGTGGGGGAGACATCCACATGCTGCAGGCCTGTTTTGCTCCCGGTGGAATCTGCTGATGAAGGCTCCTCTGACCAAGAAGACATGAGTGACAGGGAGGAGGAGAGTATGGCAGACAGCTCAGAAGGAGATCAATTATCTAGCTCCTCCTTGGATTCAGAACAAGAGTTAATGATACAGCCACGCATGCGGAGAGCGATGCATAGGCAGCAACAACTGAGAGATTATTATCAAAGAAAATGAGGCCACCTGTGGTTGGGTGGGGCTGTGGTCATTAGTGAGGCTGCTATAAATAGCAGCCTGTGGGTTTGGCCATTGTGGAGGATTATCTGATCCTTGTGTTTCGTGACTGCTTTACTGACTTTGACTTTTTGTGTGCTGATTTTTCCCCGCTTGGAAACTAAACCAGAGCAAAGTGTGTTTCACTTTATGAAAGAAGAAGGACTGTGAAGTATCACAGAACTGATAAAGGACTTGTACAAATTACCAGTTTGTTTGGAGACAAGTGCTCTTTGCTATACCAAAAGAGCGCTTAGTTTAAGTGACTTTTCATTATAAAGAACATTGTTTTGAATTTTCAAACGTGTGTGTGTCTGAAATTTGTACCTGTGAATTTTTGGGAGAAGTCTACCAGAGAGCCTGACAGAACAGTAAATAGAGGCATTCTTAGGTAGAGGTAACAGTGTACTTCATACACATAGCAAATGTATGGAAATAAACTATAAGATGCTTTTCAAAACAAAGTAAGAAGCATCTTCAAGAAAACAAGTTCAGAGAGCATCAAGGACTAACCCCATAATCCTTCTCCTCCTCTTCCTCCTGTCTACAAATCCCATTCCCATCTATGACTGATGATGTTACATAGTTGGATAATGAAATGTCTTCAATGGAAATAACCAAGCTACAGAAATGGATAGGATGGCCATTAAGATAAAGGGAACTAGCAACTCAGAGTATTATAAGATCTGGAAAAATTGGTACGATTGGATAGGTAACAAAAAATAAAGACAGGAATACAATGTGAAAGGATGTATCAAAAAGGAATATACTGTAGAAACATGTAACCTAATAGATGTATCTATAAAGAGGTGATACAAGAAATGTAACAAATATAAGATATCAGGTTTAAATCTGTATTAAATCATTGAAAAGTCATTTTTTTTCTTTTAAAAAAATTTGGAAAATGAATAAACATTGTTTTAAACAAGAAAATAACCATGCTCTGAGAGCACCAAGGACCTCACAGGCCTTTGCCTCCTATTTTATTTGTTTATTTTATTTATTTATTTTGTCCAATACACAATGAGGGTTTTAGTGGGTATATATATATATATACACACATAGTGAAATAGATGATGAAGGTTATAGAGAAGATACTCATAGTAAAATATATCTAAGAAAGAATAGAAAAGAAGATATAGGAATAGAACATATCAATGAAAGAATAGAAGAAGAGATATAGGAATAGAAGAAAGGTATAGGAGATATAGGAGAGCAATAGGACAGGGGACGGAAGGCACTCTAGTGCACTTGTACTCGCCCCTTACTGACCTCTTAGGAATCTGTATAGGTCAACCATAGATAATCTAAGGGTAAAGTGTTGGGGGTTTGGGGATGACACTATGGAGTCCGGTAATGAGTTCCACGCTTAGTTTTCCATCTCTCTCAACTTCTCCTACACAAACACATTTCCTTCTAGCACTGATTGTATTACCTAGTTGGGTGATGAAACTCTGCAACAAAGGAAAGCAAGTTCAGAAAGCAGCAAGGACTAACCCCATAGTTCCTCTTCTTCCTCCTGCTTCTCCCTCCTCCTATCTCCGAGACCGCCTTCTGCCGCACGAATCCCAGCGTCCAGTGAGGTCCCACAGAGTTAGTCTCCTTAGGGCCCCTTTGACCAAACAATACTGGGTGGTGGGACCTAGGGGAAGAGCCTTCTCTGTGGGGTCCCCAGCCCTCTGGAATCAGCTGCCCCCGGAGATTTGCACTGCCCCCATCCTCCTTGCCTTCCGAAAGAGTAAAAACTCATCTTTGCCGCCAGGCCTGGGGTTCCTTATTATTATTATTATTATTATTTATTGGATTTGTATGCTGCCCCTCTCCGCAGACTCCTTAGATCTCCCCCCCTGACCAATGAATGTTTTTAGCACGATTGTCGAATGAATGGTTATGATAGCTTTTTAAATTAGAATTTTTAAAAAGAATTGTTTAAATGTATTATTAATTGGATTGCTTATTACTGTTATTCAGTTTTTTGTATATGCTGTGAGCCATCCCGAGTCCCCGCAGAGGGGCGGCATACAAATCCAATTTTTAAATCTTAAATCTCCTCTTCACAAACCCATCTCCCTCCTACCGCTGATGACGCTACCTAATTGGGTCATGAAAGGTCTAGAAGAAAACGATCAATCTCAGAAACCACCAAGGACCCCACCGGAAAAAGTCCATCTTGATTCCGGTCACCCGCTAAGCAATACTTTGGTTCTGCACCCCCTTTAAGTCAAAATGTACCATTAACAGTCACACATGTTCTTCTAGCTTACACACCCACAACCCATCTTGTGCACAGTTCGTTAACAATGCCGAGGCATCCTCCAAACTTATTTGCAATGTTGAATATGCATCAACTCCTTCGAAACTGGTGTTTGTGGTTGCTTTTTAAATGCCATGTTAACATAAATCCAAGGTTTGGGGCTCTTGTAGGGACACAAGCAAATCCAGGCAATAGATAGGGGATGAAAGTTGATGGGTCAGGAGTGAAATCCAGCAGGTTCTGACAAGTTCTAATAGGTTCTGGAGAACTGTTAGTGGAAATTTTGAGTATCGTATTTTTCGGAGTATAAGACGCACCTTAGTTTCGGGGGAGGAATAGAGGGAAAAGAATCTGCTTAGCAGGTATTAATCTGGCTAGCATCCTTAGCCAGCACATTATTCTATCCCCTGGGCTTTTAAAAAACTTTATTCGGAGAGTAACATTGGAAGAGCTTGCAAGCCAGTAAGAGATGAGAGCATCATTTGCACCTGGAAAGAAACATTCAAAGCAAGTAGAGAATGAAATGTTGGAAAACATTATTTGCAAAGAGAAACAATGAAAGAGCCTGTAAAGTAAGAGCTGAGAAGATCGGTAGCAGCTAGTTAGGGCTGGGGGGGGGGGGAAGCTAGTTAGCTGACAGAGAGATGATAGATAGCTAGATGGATGGATGGATGGATGGATAGATACTCAATGGATGGATAGATAGATAGATAGATAGATAAGGTAGATGATAGGTAGAGAGGAGATAGATGGATGGATAAATAATTTTTTGGGTTGTGAGCTGCCCAGATAGATATAGATATATAGAAAGATAGATGATAGTTAGCTGAGAGACAGAGATGATAGGTATAAAGATAGGCAGGCAGGCAGGCAGGCAGGCAGACAGACAGACAGACAGACAGACAGACAGACAGACAAGATGATAGAGACTGGATGGATTGGATGGATAAATAATTTTTGGGGTTGTGAGTCACCCAGAGTCCCCAGAGAGTTGAGCGGCCTACAAATTGAATGAATAAATAAAACAAACCCCCTTGGGAGGGAGGGAGGCGGCTCCGGGCCAGAGCAGAGGCCCCCCAGGACCCTCTTCCATCCCCCGGGAGTCCCCCTCCCCTGGCCCTCCTCCCTCCGCTTCCTGCGCCCCAAAGCCGGGCTGGCCATCGGGGGCTTCGCAGCCCAACCGGACGAATCCCTGCCTGCTTGGCCTTGCAGCAGCGCCGGCGGGGCGAGGGAGCGCCAGAAGCAAGCGGCGGGTGGGGGGGCAGAGAGAGAAAAAGCCGGCCAGCCCATTCCCGCCCCTACTCGGGGGGGGGGGAGAGAAAGAGAGAGGAGGGGCAGAGTTAGCAAAGGAGGAGGAGGGAGCCGCGGTCGGCGGGGGCTGGGGAGTGGGAGGGGTGGGGAGGGGTCTCCGCGTTGTGTCCACGCCCCTCTCCTCGCCCGCTCGGCTCTCCGCCCCCCCCCCGCCTCCTGCCGCAGTGGCCGCGTCCTGCCAGCTCCCCGCCCCGCCCGCCAGGCTCCCCTCGGCGCGTCGGGGCTGAGCCAGCCGGAGGTGGCGGCGCGCTCGGCGGCTGCTGGGGGTTGTGCTCTTGCCGGGGCTGAGCAGGGGGAGGAAGAAATAGAAAAGGAGGAGGAAGAGGAGGAGGAGGAGGAAGCAATAGAGGAGGAGGAAGAGGAGGAGGGAAAAGACGAGAAGGGAGAAGAGGAAGAGGAGGGAAAAGAAAAAGAGGAAGAAGAGGAGGAAGAAGAAATAGAGGAAGAAGAGGAAGAAGAGGAAGACAAGGAGGAAAAAGAGGTGGAGGAGGAAGAAAAAGAAAAAGAAGAGAAGGAGGAACAGGGGGAAGAAGAAGAAAAGGGAAAAAAGGAAGAGGAGGAGGAAGAAGAAAAAGAAGAGAAAGGAAGAAGAGAAGGAAGAGAAGGAAAAAGAGGAGGAAGAGGAGGAGGAGGAGGCCGAGAGGGGGACCATGGCGGCCACGGAGCTCGCTCGCCAGGCGGTGAGTGCGGGGCGCGGGCTGCAGGGGTAGCATCGCGGGGAGGGGGCGCGCCGGGGCTGCCTCGCTCCAAAGGCCGGCCAGGGAAGCAGGGATGCTTGGCTGGATGGATGGAGGGAAGGAGGGAGGGAGGGGGGTATCCGTAGTCGGAGTCCCCGCTGCCTCTCCTGCGGTTCCGAAGCTGTTCCGAATGCAGAGCCTCCCGTTTGCGCGGGCCAGCAGAAGAAAGGAGGGCCGGCTGCAGGGGGGGGGGGGGGCAGAGAGAAGCGGGCGGGGGTTGCAGAGGAGCCAGATGTGGATGTCTTCTTTTTTGGGGGGGTGGGTGGGGGACTCAGATCTCCTCCTGCGCTCCCCCCACGGTGCAGGACCGACGGGGGGGGCGAATTGCCTTCCACACCCCTCGTGGGGGCTGGTTGGGGGTCCCTTGGGGCTTCCCAGGCCTTGCAAAGCACGTTGGAGGAGAAAGGACCAACCTGGACCCAGCAGGGCTCAGTCTGCTTTGGACCAAGGAGAGATTTCCAAGCCGATGAGAAACTGGACCGGGCCAGAACCGGGCCAATTTGCAGGCATCGATGGCTGGGTGGGGTGGGATGTGTGTATTGGGGGGGAGGGAGAGACGAGGAAAGCTCGCCCCTTCCCATTCTATCTTCCACCCAGGCCCTTCGACCCATGCTTCCCTTCCTAGGTCCCATCATCCCCAGCTTAGCTTGAGGAACGGGGAGGGGGGATTGCGTAATTTGCCCGCCGTTGAACCGCTAGCGCTGGCAAGACAAAGAGGAAGGTGGGCTGACTCCCTCTCCCCCCCCTTTAAAAAAACACCCCTCCCCAAAATAGTGAAAGGATGCTAGCTTTTGTCTTCCACGCAGGGCAGTAAGATGGGGTGGGAAGACACCTGCGCCTGATCGTGAACCTCCTCTTTCGGCCGGGGGTGATTCAAAAAGAAAAAAAAACCCCAACCGAATCTGCCAATTTTATTTTTTTTAAAAATTGCTTCCCTTTGTGTTCCGGAAGGAAACGAACCCGGGGCTGGTGGCAGAGTCGGTTTTGAATTCAGTAGAAAGGAAAATGGACGATGGCTGATGTGCAGCTGACAGCCAGGAGGCTGTGTTAGAAATGGTTTCTTCTTCTTCTTCTTCTTCTTCTTCTTCTTCTTCTTCTTCTTCTTCTTCTTCTTCTTCTTTTTCTTCTTCTTCCTTCTTCTTCTTCTTCTTCTTCTCCTCCTTCTATTTCTCCTCCTTCCTCTTTCTTCCTCTTCCTTCCACTTCTTTCTTCTTCCTCTTCCTCTTCCTCTTCCTCTTCTTCTTCTTCTTCTTCTTCTTCTTCTTCTTCTTCTTCTCCTTCTCCTCCTTCTTCTCCTTCTTCTCCTTCTTCTTCTATTCCTCCTCCTCCTTCCTCTTTCTTCCTCTTTCTTCCTCTTCCTTCCTTCTTCCCTCTTCTTTCTTCTTCCCTCTTCTTCCTCTTCTTCCCTTTCTTCTCCTTCTCCTTCTTGTCCTCCTCCTCCTTCTTCTAAAGAGAGAGAGAGTCGGTTTATGGGGGCTCTGCTGGGCTGAGGCTACCCCAATTGAGGGGAGGGCGAAGCAGGTACTCCCCAAGTGTCCCAAAATGGACAGCCTTGTTGGTTAAAAAAATAAAAAAATTCTGCTCTGTGGATCTTTAGGATCAGAGGTTGCCTTGTGACTCTGTTAGCGACCTTGATTTGGGTTTAATTAGTCCCCCTGTGCTGGTGTGACTTTTTACGACCGGAATAAAAGTGGTGGTTTTGTTGTGGTTTTTTTTTAAATATTTGGGACATCGGCGAAGGCTGAGCAGCTTCATTGATTTTAGTTATTGATTAGGGTTTTTTTTTAAAAAAAAATCTCATCTTTGTTACCTTTTAAGTAACTCGAGGGAGTTGAATAAACCTTGAGTTGAGAGAATGGAGGATTGGCCCAAAGTCACGCAGCTGGCATTCGTGCCTAAAGTGGGACTAGAAGTCACAGTCTCCTGGTAATTGGCCCGAAGTCACTCAATTGGCTTTCATTCCTAAAGTGGGACTATAACTCACCATCTCCTGATTATTGTCCCATAGTTGCATAGCTGTTTTTCATGCTTAAGGTAGGAGGACTAGAACTTCCAATCTCCTGGTAATTGGCCCATAGTCATCTAGCCATCTAAGGTGGGACTAGAATTCACCATCTCCTGGATATTGGCCCAAAGCCAATCCTCCCCATGAAGCCCAGGTGGCTTTCGTGCCCAAGGCGAGACTAGAACTCCCAGGTTCCTGGTTTCTAGCCCAGCACCTTAACCACTGAGACTAAACTAGCTGTAGGAATGAGCAGCCCTCAATCTCTCCCATTGGCGGTATAGAAAACCCATTTTGTTCCCTGCAGTGTTGAAGTTCTACCAGTTAGTAGAAGTCAAGCTGGGCTTGATTGGCAGATCATCGGTTTTGCTCGGCATGTACTAAAAGCGGTGATTTGTGCATTTGTGACTTCTCCCCTGGCTTGTGTCCGTCTCCTGGCCACGCTCCATGATGGCTTGCTCAACAAACTTGGATTTAGAAACTTTAGAACGCAAAGAAGCCCATTGGATTCAGCAAA
Source organism: Erythrolamprus reginae (assembly GCF_031021105.1). Classification (NCBI taxonomy): domain Eukaryota; kingdom Metazoa; phylum Chordata; class Lepidosauria; order Squamata; family Dipsadidae; genus Erythrolamprus; species Erythrolamprus reginae. Next base: position 52,914,836 of record NC_091957.1, read on the forward strand.
TTTGGAACATAAAGAGCCCGTTGGTTTCGCAACAGTTTCTGTAGTGATCTGGCTAGTTACAAGGAAGGAAGGAAGGAAGGAAGGAAGGAAGGAAGGAAGGAAGGAAGGAAGGAAGGAAGGAAGGAAGGAAGGAAGGAGCAAATTTTCTATTTGCTTCTCTTTGTCGTCTGTGAAAATGCTACTCTCCTATTGTAAGGGGACCTTTGTCCATTTTTTCTAGGTAGGTAGATAGCATTCCAGAGGGGGGAAAAATCTCAAACCTTCTACTGTTTGTTTACGAAAGCCTCTGGAATCACGCCACCGATTCTTTTCTTAATTTTTTTTTTACGTATCTTTTAAAAAAAACATTTTTACCCAGATTTACACTTTTAATTCTTGCCCAGTTTAGATGGCAGTGCTTATTCTGATATTGGAAACTAAACAGGATTGGGAGTTGAATAACATTACCAAATCCTTGGATTGGAGGCTAGGCAGGGAAGTCAAACACAGGTAGAAGATAATTAAAAATAAATAAATAAAGTCCTGCGTGAATGTGTCCATTAAAGATTAGCAGAACTTGAGTTTGAATTCAAGAGGGTTTTGGTGTGTATGTATGTACGTACGTATGTATGTATCTACGGAGCCTACGGAGAGGGGTGGCAAACAAATATAATAAATAATAATAATAATTTATTCATTCATTCATTCATTTATTGGATTTGTATGCCGCCCCTTTCTGGAGACTCGGGGCGGCTAACAGCAATAATAAGACAGTATACAATAATAATCCAATACTAAAAACGATTTAAAAACCCATTAATATAAAAACCAAACATACATACAGACATACCATGCATAAAATTGTAAATAATAATAATAATAATAATAATAATAATAATAATAATAATAATAATAATGTATGTATGTATGTATCTACGGAGTCTATGGAGAGGGGTGGCATACAAATCTAATAAATAATAATGATGATGATGATGATGATGTATGTACCGTATGTATGTATGTATGTATGTATGTATGTATGTATGTATGTATGTATGTCCTCTTTTTCACTCGTGCAGTATACAGGTCCTCAATGGAAGGCAGGTTGGCAACAATTGATTTTTTCTGCAGTTCTGATTTATCCTCTGAAGTCTGTGTCGGTCTTGTTGGGTTGCAGAACCAAACCAGACAGTTATAGAGGTGCAGATGACAGACTCAGTGATTCCTCTGTAGAACTGTATCATCAGCTCCTTGGGCCGTTTGAGCTTCCTGAGTTGGCGCGGAAAGAACATTCTCCGTTGTGCTTTTTTTGATGATGTTTTTGATGTGAGGTGACCATTTTAGGTCTTGAGATATGATAAAACCTAAAAATTGGAAGGTCTCTACAGTTGATACTGTGCTTGGAATTTTGAAATTTGGAGGTTTGGACTTCGTCTTTCTGGGTGATGCCAAAGGGTGTAACACATTTAAGATTGAAGAAGGGTGTTAAATTGGATGGAGATCTGAATTCAGTCATTGAGGTCACGGTCTTTTCTCGGGTTAAAAAAAATAAAGTTTGGCAGACGGCACACGGCCCGTTATGCCAAAAAAGGCATCACCAAGCATGCACTATCCGTAGCCTGCCAGCCTTCCATCAAGATGGCTTATGTAACGTTCCAAAGTTTTAGCAGCCAACAATAGATAATTATGAGGTTTGAGGCTCTGCCTTGCAGGCAGAGGAGCCTCCAGTCGACGGCCTTGATTGATGGAGCTTTTCGACAGGCGACAAGCAGATGCCTGGCGCACAGAGGAGGCTTTCATCCTTGAGCATGACTCATGGAAGTCCAGGGCTAGGATGGATTTTGCACAAGTAAAGAAGCAGCCAGCAAAGGAAGGAGCTCATTTTCCATCCAGAAGGGTCTTTCCTGAGTGGTAAACCCATCCTGGTCTTATCTATCATAGAAACATAGAAGATTGACGGCAGAAAAAGACCTCATGGTCCATCTAGTCTGCCCTTATACTCTTTCCTGTACTTTATCTTAGGATGGATATATGTTTATCCCAGGCATGTTTAAATTCAGTTCCTGTGGACTTACCAACCACGTCTGCTAGACGTTTGTTCCAAGCATCTGCTACTCTTTCAGTAAAATAATATTTTCTCTGTTGCTTTTGATCTTTCCCCCAACTAACTTCAGATTGTGCCCCCTTGTCCTTGTGTTCACTTTCCTATTAAAAACACTTCCCTCCTGAACCTTCTTTAACCCTTTAACATATTTAAATGTTTCGGTCATGTCCCCGCTTTCTCTTCTGTCTACCACACTATAAAGATGGGGTTCATGATGTTTTTCCTGATAAGTTTTATGCTTAAGGTCTTCCACCATTTTTGTAGCCCGTCTTTGGACCCATTCAATTTTATCAATCTCTTTTTGTAGGTGAGGTCTCCAGAATTGGATAGACCCTGGCTCTTATACCCCAGGTTTGATCCATCCTTGAAATAATGGGCTGGTCCATTTTGTCAGAAATAAGTTTATTTCTTGAGGTAATATTACAATGCAGGAAAATGGTCTTTAACCATAGGAAAGACTGATGTAAGCCATAATCAGTATGTAATCATGGGTTTGCTAATCGTGCTGCAATCTGATTGGCTGTAATCTATATATAAGGAGTAGCACCCTTGCATGGGTGTGGTTTGTGCTGGTGCTTTGTTATAGTGGTTTTGTGAGTTGGTGGGCTTAGTGCTTTGTGGGTGGTTGCAGTGGTGGATGTAATAGTAGTGTATGATAGGATTGTGATAGTTTATTTAGAGAAACATTTTGCTAAGAAGAAAAGTAAAAGATATTTTTACAAGAAAGCCTGTTGCAGTGTTTTTCATTGAAGACTTCAATTAGGTATACTGGTGAACTGTGGCTAGTTGTTGTTGTTGTTGTTGTTGTTATTATTATTATTATTATTATTACCGTGTTTCCCCGATAGTAAGGCAGTGTCTTACTTTCTTTTTACCCCCAAAAGCCCCCCTATGTCTTACTTTCGGGGTATGTCTTATATTGGAAAAAATAAGACACACCCGGCCAACCCACCTACCCGAACCCGCAACACCCGTGTCCGGTAAAAAGTAGTAGCACCCTCCCCCCCACACACAAACACATGGAGACACATCCGCATCCCCGCCTGCCCGCCCCGTCCGGAGCTGCCGGAAAGGAGGCGGGCGAAGGAGGGCGCAGCTCCGGCCGCTCGCCTCGCCCGCCCACCTGGTGTCTCCAAAGCTTACCGGTCTCTGGCAGGCGCCTTTCGGCAGGAGAAGCCTTTGCCGGGCTGCTTCGCTGCTTTTTGCTGTTCCTGCTGCTCCCGCTGCTCCCGCCGTGTTGCCCGTCCCGGCCGGTAAGCTTCGGAGACGCCGGGTGGGCGGGCGAGGTGAGCGGCCGGAGCTGTGCCCTTCGCCTCGAGCTCCCTCCGGAGCCTGCCGCCGCCGCGCTTCCTCTGCCGGCCGAGGAGTCCTCCTTATCCGCGCCGGGTTTGGAGTAAGGCTTGAAGCTGGACTTGTCCTTGGCGCCGATGTCGCTGAGCTTCAAGGGTCCGCCTTTGGACGTCTCTTTGTCGGCGTTGGGCTTGCACAGGAAGCGCAGTCGGAGCTCCCGCTCGTGCCGCAGCCAGAGCCACGGCGCTTCGGCCAGGGCCGCCGCCTCGCCCGCTGGGTGGCCCAAGCTCTGGGCGCAGCGCGCCACCGCGCACAGCTCCCTCGCTTTTAGTACCGTGTTTCCCCGAAAGTAAGACATATGTCTTACTTTCGGGGTATGGCTTATATTAGCCGACCCCCCTGAAACCCCCCATATGTCTTACAATCAGGGGGGTCTTACTATCGGGGAAACACGGTATTATTATTATTATTATTATTATTATTATTATTATTATTATTATTAATTGGATTTGTATGCCGCCCTTCTCCGGAGACTCGGGGTGGCTAACAGAAATAACAAGACAGCATACAATAATAATAGTTGGTGGGGTTACCGTCCACCCACGCAAAACTCTCCCCCGACACATTATACAGCCTTGGCCACTAAAGATCTGAACATGGATGGTATGATTTCGGACAAATTGAGTGAGTCAACGGAGAGTGGTAAATCCTGTTTTGCAGAGGGATCTTTTTCTGTCGTTGTGAATTCTTTGGATACCGGTTTTCGAGCTATTTACAAAAAGTCTTGATAACACACCTTGGCTTTTGAAGATAACCAGCAAAAATTATTGCCCTCAACCAAGGCTTTGGCTTGGCTGGTCCTCTCTTTTTTTTAAGGGTTACCTTGGTGAAAGCGATAAGAATATTTGGTTTTCCTTTTAACCCAGGCAAATAAGTCATTTATGAATTGGGCAGAGGGGAGGGTGCGGGGGAAACAACCCTGACTCATGTAAGGTTTGTAGTTGGTCACAAAAGGAATGGTGGAGGCTCACTTAGTAGTAGCAGGAGACAAACCCATGCCAATAATTTTCCTCTCCTCTCTTTTGTGGGGGTTTCTGCATTCCAAGAAGAAGGTTCATACCCTGCGTCCCCGAAAACAAGTCACCCCTGAATGTAAGACATAGGAGAGGTTTCGTAGAATTACCTAATATAAGGGCATCCCCCAAAAGTAAGGCATAGGAGATGTTTCGCAGCATTTCCAAACAGAACATATATAACATATATTTGAAGAAAGTGTAAGTTAGTTGGGGGAAAGATCAAAAGCAACATGAGAAAATATTATTTCACTGAAAGAGTAGTAGATCCTTGGGACAAACTTCCAGCAGACGTGGTCGGTAAATCCACAGTACCTGAATTTAAACATACCTGGGATAAACATATATCCATTGTAAGATAAAATACAGGAAATAGTATACGGGCAGACTAGATGGACCATGAAGTCTTTTTCTGCCGTCAGTCTTCTATGTTTCTATGTAATTGTTGTACGTGGAAATAATGGTACGGTAGTAGTGAGAAATTCTTGATACGATTCACAATTTGTCTGGTTATTTTATTTATTTATTTTATTAATTAGATTTGTATGCCCCCCCTCTCCATAGACTCGTTATGCTGGTTTGTGATGACAACTACTGTACAGTCCATAATAAATGTTCATTTTTTTTGTTCAGCAATAAATGTGAATTCATTGGAAAAAAAATAAGACATCCCCTGAAAATAAGACGTAGCACATCTTTGGGAGCAAAAATTAATATAAGACGCCGTCTTATTTTCGGGGAAACAGGGTAGCTACCAGGAGGTTCTCCAACTTGGTGTTTACAGATCTGTGTAAGAAAACCAGATTCTCTGTTGGAAAGATTGGTGCAAGAACCTCTTAATCCTTGACACCCAATAAGATGAGCTTTCGGCAACAGAATATGCCCTCCATAGCAGGGGTGGAATGCTGCCAGTTTGGCTGTATTGGTAGTGGTGGCCACTGATGGTTTGTGAATTTCTACCTACCCATCATTCTTTGATTTAACCCTCTGCACAAAGCATGCACTTCCAAACCGATAGGGAAGGGAAGTAGATTTCACTGCTACTCCATAGCAATCTTTCTACATTTTGTGCCGTTGAAGAGGTATGGACTTCAACTCCTAGGAATAATAATAATAATAATAATAATAATAATAATAATAATAATAATAATAATTTATTGGATTTGTATACCGCCCCTCTCCGCAGACTCGGGGCGGCTGACAACAATAATAAACACAACATATACAATCCTATAATAAAAAACAACTAAAAACCCCTATTATAAAACCAAACATACACACAAACATACCGTGCATAACTTGTAATGGCCTAGGGGGAAGAGCTATCTCAACTCCCCCATGCCTGGCGGTATAAATGAGTCTTGAGTAGTTTACAAAAGACAGGGAGGGTGGGGGCCGTTCTAATCTCCAGGGGGAGTTGGTTCCAGAGGGCTGGAGCCGCCACAGAGAAGGCTCTTCCCCTGGGGCCTGCCAAACGACATTGTTTAGTCGACGGGACCCGGAGAAGGCCAACTCTGTAGGACCTTATCAGTCTCTGGGATTTGTGCGGTAGCAGGCAGTTCTGGAGGTAATCTGGTCCATTGCCATGTAGGGCTTTAAAGGTCATGGATTCCCAAACCGGCCATGGAAATGGAATGGAATAGAATTGCAGTAGTCAAGACGAGAGGTGATGAGGGCGTGAGTGACTGTGCGGAGTGCCTCCTGGTCAAGGTAGGGCCCCAACTGGTGGACAAGTCAAACCTGTGCGAAGGGTCTAGGAGGACACCCAAGTTGCAAGCCCTATCTGACGGGGAGCTACAGTGGTACCTCTACCTAAGAACACCTCTATTTAAGAACTTTTCTAAATAAGAACCGGGTGTTCAAGACTTTTTTGCTTCTTCTTAAGAACCATTTTCTATTTAAGAGCCCAAGCCTGGAAAAATTTCCCAGGAAATTTGAGAGCGGCACAAAGGCCTGGCCAGTTTCCTGCCATTCTCCCTTTAATCCCGGCCATTTCGGGCTGCCTCAGAGTCCCTATTTTTTTTAAGCCTGAAAGTTTTGGATTTTTTAAAAATTCTCTTCACTTCACCTTCTTCCTTCGGCAGTGACTGTCCTCCTCCTCTTCCTCCTCTTCCTCCCCCCCCCAAATTCTGAGCTTTTATTTCTTTCCTAATGGGTTTGCAAGCATTATTTGCTTTTGCATTGATTCCTATGGGAAAAATTGCTTCTACTTACTGTTGTGGTTAGCTCTGGCCCTGCTCCTGCACCAAGGACTGTGGATGTGGGGGAGACATCCACATGCTGCAGACCTGTTTTGCCCCCGGTGGAATCTGATGATGAAGGCTCCTCTGACCAAGAAGACATGAGTGAGAGATTATTATCAAAGAAAATGAGGCCACCTGTGGTTGGGTGGGGCTGGGGTAATTAGTGAGGATGCTATAAATAGCAGCCTGTAGGTTTGGCCATTGTGGAGGATTATCTGATCCTTGTGTTTCGTGACTGCTTTACTGACTTTGACTTTTTGGGTGCTGATTTTTCCCCGCTTTGAAACTAAACCAGAGCAAAGTGTGTTTCACTTTGTGAAAGAAGAAGGACTGTGAATTGTCTCACAGCTGCAAGCTAAGTATCACAGAACTGATAAGGGACTTGTACAAATTACCAGTTTGTTTGGAGACAAGTGCTCTTGGCTATACCAAAAGAGGGCTTAAGTTAAGTGAATTTTCATTATAAAGAACAGTGTTTTGAATTTTCAAACGTGTGTGTCTGAAATTTGTACCTGTGCATTTTTGGGAGGATTCTACCAGGGAGCCAACAGAACACTTACAAACCTTTGTACTTAAGAACCTGGTCACAGAACGAATTAGGTTCTTAAGTAGAGGTACCACTGTATTTTCCTTTTACAGTACAGCCACACTGCCAAATTAAAAAGCGTTTCATGGAAGAATTTATTATGATCTGCTTCTTTTTCTCTCTAGTATAATTTTTATTGAACCCAAAGTTAACACAGTGAAAGAAGAATAGGAAGAATAGTGACAAAGAAATGGAAACAGAAATAGAATCGGTGTGACAATGGTTATGAATGCATTTGTACATTCATAAAATTAACACACAATTCTCTCTTTCCACAAGTTATGTTTTCTAATGATCAGCCCCAAAAGATCAACTCGTAAGTTCTTTTTCTTTTTTCCCCCCAGCAAAAAAGTCGATAAAGAAATTCCATTCCAGTCACCCATAAATGTATTTGATCCTCCTCTAAATAAACTAGGTAGATCTGCTACTTCTATCATCTTCATCAAGTCTTAATGCTATATGGATTAACATTCCTCAACCTTGGCAAGGTTAAGAGGTATGGTGGACTTTGATTCCCAGAATTCCCCAGCTTGACTCTTCCCCACCTCTTAACTTTGCCAAGTTTGAGAAATGTTACAATAGATAATAAAACACGCAATCAAAACGATAACAGGGAATAAAAATGCAGTACTTAAAAATTAAAAATACCCCAGCAAAATTAACCAGCTTATGAAAAAGATCCAAGAATAGAATGGAGTGGCGTGGAGTAGAATGGAGTAGAGCAGAGGTAGAGTAGAGGTAGAGGTTGGGTTGGGTTGAGTTGGATTGGGTTGGATTGGGTTGGGTTGGGTTGAGTTGAGTTGAGTTGGGTTGAGTTGGGTTGGGTTGAGTTGGATTGGGTTGGGTTGAATTCTTGATTGGCCAAATGTGACTGGGCACAAGGAATTTGTCTTTGGTGCATATGATCTCAGTGTAATAGAAAGACAAGATGCCTTCTTCACATAGGTCAAGATTTCAACAATATTCTGGAGTAAATAAGGAGAATTTGATGTAATATGTATTGCAAAAAATATGACAGTAACCCTTTCCCAAATTGAAAGAAAGCTTTCTAGCATATATCCCATGTTTTATACATCAATTCTCCCATAGCAACAATCTCACCATTGACTTAGTGCAGGGGTTCCCAAACTTTTTACACAGGGGGCCAGTTCACTGTCCCTCGGACTGTTGGAGGGCTGGACTATTAAAAAAAATATGAACAAATCCCTATGCACACTGCACATACCTTGTTTTAAAGTAAAAAACAAAATGGGAACGTACTATTTAGAGGGGGGAGAAGATCTAAAATTCATATATGTTTATGTTTTGTTTTTAATTTTCTTTTGTTAACATCTGATTGGCTATACAAGGTTTTCTTGGCTTATGAAAAATGTATAAAGAAAGAAGGAAGCACTTTGGCATAATGGTTAATAAGTTAGAAATATAATTGGTGTACTTTTTGAAGGAACATTAAGGAGGGAATTTAATTAAAAGAAAATGAATGCAACTGGATGACAAAATTAGAAAAAAAACCTTTTGCAACTTTTTTGATGATTGATTATTACTATTATTATTATTATTATTTATTAGATTTGTATGCCGTCCCTCTCCCTAGACTCGGGGCGGCTCACAACAATAACAAGAACAATGTAAAAAACAAATCTAATAATTTAAAAAACACTAAAAACTCCATTATTAAAAGCAAACACACACACAAACATTCCATGTATAAACTGTATAGGGCCGGGGGAGATGTGTGATATTAGTTACTAACAAAATACCACATTTTATTCATGGAAAATTAGATGGTACACTGTGTTGTTTGAATGTATGTTGAGAGAAAAATTTAAAAAAATTACACACACCCCAAAACAGTCCTTCCTTCCTCTGTCTCTCCATGTCATTCTTCCTTCCTTCCTTTCTTCCTTGTTCCCTCCATTTCTCCTTCTTTCCTTTCTTCCTTCCCTCCTTCTTTCCTCTCCACTTCTCCTTCCCTCCCTCCCTCTCTTTCCCCTTTCTTTCTTTCTCTCTCTCTTTTCCCTGTGCTCTTGTCACTGGCGGGCCGGATAAATGGCCTCAGTTGGCCGCATGTGGCCCGGGGGCCGTAGTTTGGGGACCACTGACTTAGTGGATGGAAGCTCTTAATTTTTTCCAGTATTGCACAAGAGCCGATGTTGCAACAGCCGTCATAAATTGACCAGTTATGTTTTCAGTTCTTTGTGTTGTCTCACTAAATAATGACAGTAAATATATCCTGGGACCACAGCTAAATTTTATGATATCCGTGGAAACTGTCTGGGGCAAAGCACATGTTCTATCTAGTGAATTATGGCTCTTTTCCAGACTGAAGCCTGCTGAGGAATATTGCCAAAGCAGAAGGTGACTCAGTGATAGTTTTAAATTATGGAAACAAAATCAGACTTTATTTTCAATAGCTGGACCTTTGCTGTGTGTTAAAATCAAAGGGATGGAAAGGACCTTGGAAGTCTTCAAGTCCAACCTCCCTGCCCCAAGGTTTGTTGCAATCCAAACAAATGGGTTTTCTATTTTTTCTTGAAGGCCTCCAACAATGGAGCACTCAAAATTTCTGGAGACAAGCCAATCCACTTATTAAATCTTCATCAGGAAATTTTCCCTCCTTCTCGTTTGGATCTCTCTGTTTAGGAAGCTTCCACTCTTTACTTCTTGTTCCACTCTCAGGGGGTTGGAGACTCAACTCCAAACCATTTTCCCTGGATTTAGCCAATTGGGCATTACCTGATTGACTCTCAATGGAATAACGGAGTTGGGAGGCACCTTACAAGTCTTCTAATCATACCCCCTGTTTCGACCTCCAGGAAGGACGTCTTCGTGACGTCAAAGCTCCGCCCATGGAATTCCCTATTGGGATTCCCCACCTCCTTTGCAGCCTCCAGATCGGCCGAAAACACCACCACAGATTGTAAAAATGGCGCTCCGCTGGGTGGCGCCACCTGGCTATAACCTTCTGAAATAGCTGGGCGCTTCTCAGCGGCCTCCCGAACCCGAACTTCCGGGTTCAGCGTTTGGGAGAACGCCGAGAATCCCCCTGGCTGTTTCAGAAGGTGACAGCCGGGCGGCGGCGCTTCTCGGCAGCCTCCCGAACCCGAACCTGAAAAGTTCGGGTTCGGGTTTGGGAGAATGCTGAGAAGCCCCCCGGCTGTTTTAAAAGGCAACAGCCTGGCGGCGGCGCCCAGCAGAGCGCCATTTTGCGATCTGCGGTGGGTTCGTAAGCCGGAAAAAGTTTGTAAGAAGAGGCAAAAAATTTCTGAACCCCAGGTTCGTATCTCGAGATGTTCGTATCACGAGGGGTTCGTATCATGAGATACCACTGTAATTTTCTTTGATCCAGTCTCTAATTAACATGACCCACGCTGAATTGTCAGGAAGCCCGAAGACACAGTTTTCAGTTTCTTAATTTGTAAATCACAGAAATAATCGACAAGCACAATCCCCTCGTCCAGCTCTCATATTCGAACGTTGACTTCCTCAATCACTTATATCACAAGATTCACCCTTAAGTAGCCAAAATGAGTGGCTAAGCATTCTCGAGATCTATTCACACAGAGACCTCTTCTTGTTCAGCCACTCCTGGCTTCTGATATCTCTTCGTACTCTGGCGTCAAGAAGAGGCTCTTCCCCTGAGTCACTCATGGGCATCTGGAGGTGCTATAGGTCCTGGTTGGCTTTCAACCTCTGGCTCCATGTCCTCTGAGACCTCCTCACTCTCAGACTCAGGTGCTAGGTATATTGGCCTAGGATGCCAACCCACCCACGCCTCTCGACCCTCAGAATCCATGATTAACTGAGCGGGACGTGGACGGGCCACACCACCTTCTAGATTGTATCTCTCTTTTAAGGAGCTTCCACCTTTGACTACTTGTCCTGCCCTCAGTTGATTTGGAGAACTTGCTTGGGGTCTATTTGGGTTGTGGAAGACCACGGTAGGCCAGCAGTAGTTGACATGGCCAAACTCGTCACCCTTCCAGCTACTCTTTTCTGTTGCGAATAGAATAGAATAGAATTCTTTAGTTGCCAAGTGTGATTGGACACACAAGGAATTTGTCTTTGGTGCAGATGCTTTCAGTGTACATTAATAAAAGATACATTTGTCAAGAATCATGAGGCAGAACACTTAAGGATTGTCATAGGGGTCAAATAAACAATGAGGAAACCATCAATATTAATAAAAATCTTAAGGATACAAGCAACAAGTTACAGTCATACAGTCCTAAGTGGGAGGAATTGGGTGATAGGAATGATGAGAAAAAACTAGTAGCAATAGTAGTGCAGACTTGACAAATAGTTTGACCCTGTTGATGGCATTCGGGGAAAAACTATTCTTGTGCCTAGTTGTCTTGTTGTGCAATGCTCTATAGCGATGTTTTGAGGGTAGGAGTTGAAACAGTTTATGTCCAGGATGCGAGGGGTCGGTAAATATTTTCACCGCCCTCTTTTTGACTTGTGTAGTATCCAGGTCCTCAATGGAAGACAGGCTGGGAGCCATTGTTTTTTCTGCAGTTCTGATTCTCCTCTGAAGTCTGTGCCGGTCTTGTTGGGTTGCAGAACCAAACCAGACAGTTATAGAGGTGCAGATGACAGACTCAATGATTCCTCTGTAGAACTGGATCAGCAGCTCTTTGGGCAGTTTGAGCTTCCTGAGTTGGTGCAGAAAGAACATTCTTGGTTGTGCTTTTTTGATGACGTTTTTATAGATTATTATCTCTATTGTTCTTTACTCTTCCTATGAACCTCAGTTCTTTCTTGTGAGAGCGAGGAAGAGTTAGGTGAGGAAAGCTTGATTTTTCTATATTCATTTTCTATATGTGTAGGTTTTACGGCTAGCGCTGACTGCATTTTCTAAAGGAGTCAGCAACCCGCAAGCAAACAGGAAACCTCACTCAGAGGAAGTAAGCTGCAGGCTTGCTTTACTCAAAACGAATCCCTTCCAGAAGCTTCCTATACCAAAGGCAACCATCCCTCACACCTGCCACCCCGCCAGATGTGTGGGTGTTAACACACAGAGAGACATAGTCCTACTTCCTAATCTACAGAGAGATGGTGGAGGTTGCAAACTAATGTATTTTATTTATTTATTTATTTATTTATTTATTTAGTTAGTTAGTTAGTTAGTTAGTTAGTTAGTTAGTCCAATACACAATGAGAGTTTTAGTGGGTATATATATATACACACACATAATAAAATACATGATGAAGGTTATAGAGGAGATACTCATAATAAAATATATCTAAGAAATAATAGAAAAGAAGGTATAGTAATATAACATATCAATGAAAGAATAGAAGAAGAGATATAGGAATAGAAGAAAGGTATGGGAGATATAGGAGAGCAATAGGACAGGGGACGGAAGGCACTCTAGTGCAGTTGGACTCGCCCCTTACTGACCTCTTAGGAATCTGGAGAGGTCAACCGTAGATAATCTAAGGGTAAAGTGTTGGGGGTTTGGGGATGACACTATGGAGTCCGGTAATGAGTTCCACGCTTCGACAACTCGGTTACTGAAGTCATATTTTTTACAGTCAAGTTTGGAGCGGTTAATATTAAGTTTAAATCTGTTGTGTGCTCTTGTGTTGTTGTGGTTGAAGCTGAAGTAGTGGCCGACAGGCAAGACATTGCAGCATATGATCTTGTGGGCAATACTTAGATCTTGTTTAAGGCGTCTTAGTTCTAAACTTTCTAGGCCCAGGATTGAAAGTCTAGTCTTGTGGGGTATTCTATTTCGAGTGGAGGAGTGAAGGGCTCTTCTGGTGAAGTATCTCTGGACATTTTCAAGCGTGTTAATGTCTGAGATGCGATATGGGTTCCAAACAGAGGAGCTGTATTCGAGGATGGGTCTGGCAAAAGTTTTGTAAGCTCTGGTAAGTAGTGTGAGATTGCCAGAGCAGAAGCTACGTAGGATTAGGTTTACAACTCTTGAAGCCTTCTTGGCTATATTGTTGCAGTGGGCTTTGGCACTTAAATCTTTTGTTATTAGTATACCGAGGTCTTTAACCGAGTGGGGATTATCTGTGATAATTTGATTATTCAGTTCGTATTTGGAGTTCAGATTCTTCTTCCCAATGTGTTTGGGGACGTTGAGATACAGGATTCCCTTACTTAGAAGTTACTAACAGGCAAAGCATTCACTGGGGAGGGGGGATAACATTGGTGCGCCGCTTTAAACGAACCCTTGGCTTTTTTTCACTCTCCAAGGGGGTGATTTTTGAATCTGCTGTGTTTCTGTGCATGGACAAAACCCCCGTTTATTTGGCGATGCTCTCAAGATTGAAAATGCAGAGAGGTGCTAATTACCGCAGCAGGAACCTTTGTAATTGGGATGCTATAATTGGATATATTTTCCAGTAAATGCACCTTACAGCAAAATTCCTGGCTAGCCGTGAAAACCATACCAGTTCTTTCTTCCCCCCCCCACCCCATCAGTTACTTCTGCAATTCTGTTGTTGTTGTTATTGTTTTTCCCTGCAGAATTGAATGATGGACTTTTGGCAGGCAGAAAGGGAAGGAATTAGGGTTGGTCATTGGGAGATCCAATATGCTAAAGCAGGGTTTCTCAACCTTGGCGGTGGTTTCTATGGAACGAAGGGAAAATTCCTAAATACTTCCAGAGGGACATGGTTAGGGAGGTATTGATTACAATTTGGCTGGGAATAAAAAGAAAACATGACATTAACATTCCAGAGCATGGCAAGAAAATGAGCAGAAATTGCTCCAGGTCAGTTAGCTTTTAAATTGTGCGATGCTATCGTTCTTGTGGTATATTTCTCAACCCTGGTTCCTACTCCTGCCCCCAAGACAACTTTCTCACAACTTTCCTACTCTGTTCTTCTGCGGGACCGCCTTCTGTTACACGAATCCCAGTGACCAGTTAGGTCCCACAGAGTGGGGCTTCTCCGGATCCCATCAACTAAACAATGCCGCTTGGCGGGACCCAGGGGAAGAGCCTTCTCTGTGGTGGCCCCAGCCCTCTGGAACCAACTCCCCCCCGAGATTAGAATTGCCCCACCCTCCTTGCCTTTCGTAAGCTACTTAAAACCCACCTCTGCCGCCAGGCATGGGGGAATTGAGATACTCTTTTCCCCTAGGCCGTTAAAATTTTATGCATGGTATGTCTGTATGTCTGTTTGGTTTTTATTATAATGGGTTTTTAATTGTTTTTAGTATTGGATTATTATTATATGCTGTCTTATTATTGCTGTTAGCCGCCCCGAGTCTTCGGAGAGGGGCAGCATACAAATAAAATATAAAATAAAATAAAATAAAATAAAATAAAATAAATAAAATAAAATAAAATAAAATAAAATAAAATAAAATAAAATAAAATAATAAAATAAAATAAAATAAAATAAAATAAAATAAAATAAAATAAAATAAAATAAAATAAAATAAAATAAAATAAAATAAAATAAAATAAAATAAAATAATTCTAGCAGGGGCTCGTTCACCCCGTATGTGTAATTCAGGTCCAGCGATATGTGCTTGGAAGGAGCCGACGTCTACCGCAAACCCCCAAAATTCAGAACGTATCTAAAAGTCTCTCACAAAAGTTAAGCCTTTGAGACTTAATATTAACCTGCAACTTTTTTTGTGATAATCTTAGGGTGAAGGTTGCCGCACCGTTCCTCTTTCTGGCCATGTCGGATTCGATAGCGTGCCCGACCAGCTGGTTAACAAATCAGTGAACCATGGTTTCTGTTTCAACATTCTCTGCGTAGGTGAGTAATACTTTCGTTTTATTTTATTTTCTCTTCCGCCCAACTTTCTCGGGTCGCTATTTTCATTTTGGGGGCATTTCTTCTATGTTTCCGCGCTAAAAGGTGAATTCCATTGCAGCTCCCTGTAGATAAACAAGGCTGAGACAATGCTCCTTTGATGTGTGTTTGGGCTCTAATCCTGTTCTACCAGAGTGTTAAAATTCACTGCATGGAGTGGACAGAAGAAGATGGAACGGACTCTCATAGAGATGGTCAAACTACAAAGAGGCAGAGGTTGAATGCATCTAGCTCTGATGGCAGCCTCTATTATAGAAACATAGAAGACTGACGGCAGAAAAAGATCTCATGGTCCATCTAGTCTGCCCTTATACTATTTCCTGTATTTTATCTTACAATGGATCTATGTTTATCCCAGGCATGTTTAAATTCAGTGACTGTGGATTTACCAACCACGTCTGCTGGAAGTTTGTTCCAAGGATCTACTACTCTTTCAGTAAAATAATATTTTCTCATGTTGCTTTTGATCTTTCCCCCAACTCACTTCAGATTGTGTCCCCTTGTTCTTGTGTTCACTTTCCTATTAAAAATACTTCCCTCCTGAACCTTATTTAACCCTTTAACATATTTAAATGTTTCGATCATGTCCCCCCTTTTCCTTCTGTCCTCCAGACTATACAGATTGAGTTCATGAAGTCTTTCCTGATAAGTTTTATGCTTAAGACCTTCCACCATTCTTGTAGCCCGTCTTGTGCTGTTTTGTTATTCAGTTGTGAAGTCGTATCCGACTCTTCATAACCCCCCAAAGAGCATAGCATGCCCCCCTATGCTTGCCAAGACTTTGCCCAAATTCATGTTCATTGCGTCTGTGTAGGGCTCAAGAGCTAAAGAATTGTGGGAGTCTTTTCAGTGAAGGGCTGCAAAATTTTTTACTACCATACTGTGGGTGTGGCTTATTTTGTGGGTGTGGCTTGCCAGCCATGTGACCAGGTGGGAGTGGCTTGACAATCATAACCGAGGTGGCTTAAAGGTCATGTGACTGGCTTAAAGGTGGCCAACTTGACGTCACTCACGTCAAGGGTTTGGGTTAGGGTGCCTGGCCTCTCCTCGCCTCAAAGAGATAAAATTTCCCTATTTATTTACTATTCCTGAACATCCAAAATATACTCTTTAATTCTATGTATATATGCTGTATGTGTACATACTTATTACACACAGGCACACAAAAATATACATTATCTACTATATAAACTATATGTGTATGTACAGACACACAGACTCACACACAGCTCTCCTAAAATTGTACACATTCAACCTCGTTTACTGCGATAGGAAAAACATACCCAGAGCCCAGAAGGGGAAAAAAGAAAAAAATTCAATTTTTTTTAACTGGTTCGGCGTACCTGGCTGTCCCCGTTGGAGCCCATCACTTGGTCTCTGGTGCTCTCTGAGCTTGGTTGCTTTCTTTCAGACGTTTAATCACCCAACTAGGTAATATCATCAGTTCTAGAAGGGAGTATGGGTTTTCCCCTCTGTTTATATTCTTGCAATTTACCCTGTCGTTGGAGGGAATGTTATTGGTGGTTCCTTGATTAGGCTGTTGTTTTCTGTTTGACTGAGTTAGTAGCTTTTTGATTTGAGTAAGACAAACAATTAAAATAATAATAATAATAATAATAATAATAATAATAATAATAATAATAATAATAATATATTAGATTTGTATGCCGCCCCTCTCCGAAGACTCGGGGCGGCATACAAATAAGTTTATTGCCACAGGTGTCGTGCAACTTAAATTGGGATGAAGCCACTAAGCTTCACATTAAACAAATTGTGAATTCTGCCTGGGTTCCTTTGGTAATGTTGATGTAAAATGATCAATTGACTTTCTATTGATTGATTTATTAACACGGACATTATATTTATTTCCATGTACAGTGGTACCTCCACTTACGAACTTAATTCATTCCGTGACCAGGTTCTTAAGTAGAAAAGTTTGTAAGAAGAAGCAATTTTTCCCATAGGAATCAATGTAAAAGCAAATAATGCGTGTGATTGGGGAAACCATAGGGAGAGTGGAGGCCCTGTTTCCTCCCAGGAGATTCCTAGAGAGGCTCCATGGAGGCTTCTCCCCACCTTTTCCGGCCCTGTTTCCTCCCAGGAGATTCCTTAGACAGGCCCCACAGAGGTTTCTCCCTGCCTTTTCCGGTTACAGTTTCGGAGGCTCAGGTTTGCAAGTGGAAAATGGTTCTTGAGAAGAGGCAAAAAAAATCTTGGACACCTGGCTCTTATTTAGAAAAGTTCGTAAGTAGAGGCGTTCTTAAGTAGAGGCACCACTGTATTGGCAATCTTGCATAGGATAGTTTGAAAGAGGACAAGCGGCGTTGGCGAGTGACTTTCAGTTATGACCTCTGGTACCTCTCTGGTGCATTAATGTGGAATTTTGCTGTAGATTGAGAGTTATGCTCCTGCAGGAAATTTAATAAAAAAAGAAAATTGTCCGTGTGGATAGTGCTATATTAAGAACAAAGAGGACTTGTCACAGCTCTCAAAACATTAACTTGGGCTTATGAATCATCTATTTATAAGAATATCCACCCAAACCTCCGCACTTTTAATAGTTCGTGCTTTACATTTATTAAGTATTTGGACATTCCAACTGAGGTGGATTCCATTTACCTTCTCTACTGCTTCGCATCACGGTCGGAAGTGGGTGTTTTGCCTATGTCACATCAGGCAAATGGCCCTCTGCACATGGTCTTTGGCAGCCGTTTTCAAGGAGCAGAGACCAGACGACTAGTGAGCGGGGGCAAATTTCCGCCACTGAGCTTGATTGTTTCTTGTAGATGTTTCATGACCCATTTAGGTAACATCATCAGTGCTAGAAGAAAGTGTGGTATGAGTGCTGGGTGCAGAGAGGTGGAGGAAGAGGTTTTTCGGGTCCTTGATGTTCTCTGAGCTTATTTATTTATTTATTTATTACTTGGATTTGTATGCCGCCCCTCTCCGAAGACTCGGGGCGGCTCACAACACGTGGAACAAATCATAAATAATTTGACAAATTTAAAATATTTAAAGATTTAAAAAACCCCATATGCTAACAGACACACACACAAGCATACCATGTATAAATTAAACATGCCCAGGGGGAGATGTTTCAGTTCCCCCATGCCTGACGGCAAAGGTGGGTTTTAAGGAGTTTACGGAAGGCAGGAAGAGTAGGGGCAGTTCTAATCTTCGGGGGGAGTTGGTTCCAGAGGGTCGGTGCCGCCACAGAGAAGGCTCTTCCCCTGGGGCCCGCCAAACGACATTGTTTAGTTGACGGGACCCGGAGAAGGCCCACTCTGTGGGACCTAATCGGTCGCTGGGATTCGTGCGGCAGGAGGCGGTCTCGGAGATATTCTGGTCCAATGCCATGAAGGGCTTTAGAGGTCATAACCAACACTTTGAATTGTGACCGGAAACTGATCGGCAGCCAATGCAGACTGCGGAGTGTTGGTGAAACATGGGCATACCTAGGTAAGCCCATGACTGCTCTCGCAGCTGCATTCTGCACGATCTGAAGTTTCCGAACACTTTTCAAAGGTAGCCCCATGTAGAGAGCATTACAGTAGTCGAACCTCGAGGTGATGAGGGCATGAGTGACTGTGAGCAATGAGTCCCGGTCCAGATAGGGCCGCAACTGGTGCACCAGGCGAACCTGGGCAAACGCCCCCCTCGCCACAGCTGAAAGATGTTTTTCTAATGTGAGCTGTGGATCGAGGAGGATGCCCAAGTTGCGGACCCTCTCTGAGGGGGTCAATAATTTCCCCCCCCCCAGGGTAATGGACGGACAGATGGGATTGTCCTTGGGAGGCAAAACCCACAGCCACTCCGTCTTATCCGGGTTGAGCTTGAGTCTGTTGACACCCATCCAGGCCCCAACAGCCTCCAGGCACCGGCACATCACTTCCACCGCTTTGTTGACTGGGCATGGGGTGGAGATGTAAAGCTGGGTATCATCCGCATATTGATGATACCTCACCCCATGTCCTTGGATGATCTCGCCCAGCGGTTTCATGTAGATGTTAAATAGCAGGGGGGAGAGGACCGACCCCTGAGGCACCCCACAAGGGAGAGACCTAGGAGTCGACCTATGACCCCCCACTAACACCGACTGCGACCGGCCATAGAGGTAGGAGGAGAACCACTGGAGAACAGTGCCTCCCACCCCCAGCCCCTCCAGCCGGTGCAGAAGGATACCATGGTCGATGGTATCGAAAGCCGCTGAGAGGTCAAGGAGCACCAGGACAGAGGATAAACCCCTGTCTCGGGCCCGCCAGAGATCATCCATCAACGCGACCAAAGTGGTTTCCGTGCTGTAACCGGGCCTGAAACCCGACTGCTGGGGACCTAGATAATCGGCTTCTTCCAAGGACCGCTGGAGCTGGAGTGCCACCACCTTCTCAACAACCTTGATTGTTGCTTGTAGACGTTTCATGACCCCTCTAGGTAACATCATCAGGACTAGAAGAAAATGGTGTGTGTGGAGAAGAAGAAGAGGAGGAGGAGGAGGAGGAAGAAGACAATTGTGGGGTCCTTGTTGCTTTCTGAGCTTGTTTGTTTTCTTGCATGCATTTCCTTACCCAAACTACTGATAGTACTGGCTGTGAGTTTTGCCTCCCAAGGACAATTCCATCTGTCCGTCCATTACCATGGGGGGGGGAATTATTGACCCTCTCAGAGAGGGTTCGCAACTTGGGCGTCCTCCTCGATCCACAGCTAACATTGGAACACCATATTTAGGCTGTGGCGAGGAGGGCGTTTGCCCAGGTTTGCCTGGTGCACCAGTTGCGGCCCTATTTGGATAGGGAGTCATTGCTCACAGTTGCTCATGCCCTTATCACCTCAAGGTTCAACTACTGCAACGCTCTCTACATGGGGCTACCTTTGAAAAGTGTTCGGAAACTTCAGATCGTGCAGAATGTGGCCGCGAGAGTTATCGTGGGGCTTCCTAGATTCGCCCACATTTCTACAACACTCCGTGGCCTGCACTGGCTGCCGATCAGTTTCCGGTCACAATTCAAAGTGTTGGTAATGACCTTTAAAGCCCTACATGGCATTGGACCAGAATACCTCCAGAACCACCTTCTACCGCACGAATCCCAGCGGCCGATAAGGTCCCACAGAGTTGGCCTTCTCTGGGTCCCATCGACCAAACAATGTCGTTTGGCGGGCCCCAGGGGAAGAGCCTTCTCTGTGGTGGTCCCAGCCCTTTGGAATCAACTCCCCCCGGAGATTAGAACGGCCCCCACCCTCCTTGTCTTTCGCAAGTTACTCAAGACCCACCTATATCGCCAGGCATGGGGGAATTAAGACATCTCCCCCAGGCTTTCTTATATTTTATATTTGGTATGTATGTGTTGTATGGTTTTTAAATTGTTGGGGTTTTTTAATGTAATTTTATTATTAGATTTGTTCCATTGTTATACTGTTTTTATTGTTGTTGTGAGCTGCCCCGAGTCTTCGCAGAGGGGCGGCTTACAAATCTAATAAATTGAATTGAATTGAATTGATAGTACCTAGTTTGGGTAATGAATGTCTGCAGGAAAGAACCAAGCTCAGAACATTAGTTGACTAGATTTTCGAAATAAATCTTGTGGGCTGCAGTTTAACGGACAGTGCCGACTCTTCATGCCTGACAGTAAAATAGTTTCCACACCAGTAACTTACAGAATCTTCACAGCCTCATCCAGGCATTGTTGACGTGACCTAGTAAAGTCTGTCTGTATGCATTGAAATTTTTGACACAAGAATGACTGGAGGAGGCTCGAACGTGACCGGTGGCAGGAGCCTGCCACGTTCCTTTTTGCCTTGCCGAGGGAAAAAAATCCTTTTAAATTCTTTGAGTGGAAGATGAAATATAAAGAAGAACATGAAATAAATATTCCCAGTAGATGAAACCGTAAATAATAAGTGGATGAACAAGTGGAAATAAATAAATACATCTGTAGAAATCCATTGCAAATATTTAATTTAAGATATTTTTGGTTCTACTATGTTTTTAGTGTTTTAACTGTTTTAATATTTTTAGAACTGAGAGCCCCACTGAGTGTCATTGATCCATAGGGGTGGCAAAAGAAATTGAATGAATAGAAATGGCATGAACAAATAAACAAATAAAGGAGATAAACAATTAATTGATATGAGTGAGATCTGAGTGTGACTTATGCCCCAACACTGGAAGTTTTTAAGCAGATGTTGGATAACCATCTGTCTAAAGTAGTGTAGGATTTCCTGCCTAAGCAGGGGGTTGGACTAGAAGACCTCCAAGGTCCCCTCCAACTCTGTTGTTGTTGTTGTTGTTGTTGTTGTTATTATTATTATTATTATTATCATCATCATCATCTCAGGGACAACTTCATAGAATCTCTCCTTCTCCCTCTTCAGTTCTTTCAACTTCCTTTTATTTCTTCCCCAGAAAAAGGAAAAAAACCCACAGACTTTTTGTAAAGAACTTTTACCGAACTGCTTTTATTTCAAAGAAAAGGAAATGGTGACATCAGTTCTGGGTGTATTTCGCAATCCAGTTTGGCTGTTCTGGCTGTTTAGGTGGAGTTCTTAATGTTCCAGAGACAGGAATTCTTGTCTTCCGTTTATTTATTATAAAGAAGTGGTTTTTATGTCTATTTTTTTAAAAAAAAAATCTTATTTTTTAATCTCCCATATTTCTTATTTTTTTTTAAAAAAAATATTTTTATTGTTTTCAAAAAAAGACAGACAAAGACATACAACATTAAACATTTAAGGAGCTGCCATTGCTCCACTTGTCATAGAAGTCTAACTAATACAGAATATAAAAAACCCTAACTGTTACCAGATCTATGCAGAAATGCCACACATGTAAATTACATTCTTATTAAATTTAATTCTATATTTTTAATAATAAACTTATTAATTAAATTTCTTTATATTTTAAAATGTTATGTACTTATATAAAGAGAAAAGGAATAAACAAAATATTAGTAATTCAGAAAAAAGATAAGATAAACACTTCTAAGTTAGTTATAATATAAGCTATTTCTTATAATTCTTCAAATCATTATTTATTCTTATATATTTAGTTATTAATTCTATTTTAAAAATTCCACCAATCATATACTTTGTCCCATATTTTATAAAATTCTGCTTCAGTTTGGTTATTCAGATGTTTAGTCATCATGTCTAGTTCTGCACATTCTATAATTTTTTTAAATACCTCAGTCTCTTTTGGTATTGTCTTTTCTTTCCATTTCTGTGCGAATACTACTCGGGCCGCAACCAATATATGTATTATTAAGTAATAGATTTCTTTTTTATACTTTATATTTGAAATACCCAATAAAAAAAATCCAGGAGATTTTTATGTCTATTTTTTTAAAAAAAATCTTATTTTTTAATCTCCCATATTTCTTCTTAAACTGTCAAAAGCAACTTTTAAAATTTGATTCTGGGAAAACATGGCTCAGCTTTGGCCAGCTGTGAAGGACGATGTATTCAATGTGGGCGACCTCTTTGTCAGGAAGATTGGCTGGGCTCCATCCCAGGATGGTGTTACACCAAAGCGGAGATTTGTCTCCGCTGTTTTGGTTTCAGGAAACTTTTCAATTTGGAAGTGATGATTGGCGCTGTTTCCTCAAGCAGCTTAATGTTTTCTGCATCCCCAGTGCCTAATTTCTGGATTGGGTTGCAGGATATCCGTAGCTCATTAAAGAGGCGTTCCCTTTTCCTGGCTATAAACCCAGATATGACGTGTCTTAATGAGAGAGAGTTGAAATTATATATTCTCATTCAATACTTTGTTCTAGACAAAGTTGAATGTGCTGACAACATGTGAAATTTATTGTCAATCAGTGTTGCTTCCTAAGTGGACAGTTTGATTTCACAGAAGTGAATTCCACCCAGTCCATGAATTTATTTATTTATTTGTTTTGTCAATTACGTATTGGTGGTAGACAAAGATATAACAATGTTTATATAGCTAGAGGTATAACAAGCAGGAAGAGGGAGATTATGATCCCGCTATATAGAGCGCTGGTGAGACCCCATTTGGAAGACTGTGTTCAGTTCTGGAGACCTCACCTACAAAAAGATATTGACAAAATTGAACGGGTCCAAAGATGGGCTACAAGAATGGTGGAAGGTCTTAAGCATAAAACCTATCAGGAAAGACTTAATGAACTCAATCTGTAGAGTCTGGAGGACAGAAGGAAAAGGGGGAACATGATCGAAACATTTAAATATGTTAAAGGGTTAAATAAGGTCCAGGAGGGAAGTGTTTTTAATAGGAAAGTGAACACAAGAACAAGGGGACACAATCTGAGGTTAGTTGGGGGAAAGATCAAAAGCAACGTGAGAAAATATTATTTTACTGAAAGAGTAGTAGATCCTTGGAACAAACTTCCAGCAGACGTGGTAGATAAATCCACAGTAACTGAATTTAAACATGCCGGGGATAAACATAGATCCATCCTAAGATAAAATACAAAAAATAGTATAAGGGCAGACTAGATGGACCATGAGGTCTTTTTCTGCCGTCAGACTTCTATGTTTCTATGTTTCTATACATGAAACTAGTAAAAGAGAAACATTAGGACAAGGGATGGAAGGCACGCTGGTGCACTTACGCACGGCCCTTTACGCACCTTTTAGGAATCGGGAGAGGTCAAGAGTGGATAGTTTAATAGTTTAGGGGTTAAGTGATGATGCTACAGAGTCAGGTAGTGAGTTCCATGCATCAACTACTTGGTTACTAAAGTCGTATTTCCTGCAGTTGAGTTTGGAGCGGTTTATTTTAAGTTTGTATCTGTTGTGTGCTTGAGTGTTGTTGTGGTTGAAGCTGAAGTACTCGTTGAAGGGAAGATGATTTTATGGGCTATGCTTAGGTTATGTTTAAGGCGATGTAGCTCTAAGTTTCTAAACCTAGGATTGTAAGTATAGAAACATAGAAACATAGAAGTCTGACGGCAGAAAAAGACCTCATGGTCCATCTAGTCTGCCCTTATACTATTTTCTGTATTTTATCTTAGGATGGATCTATGTTTATCCCAGGCATGTTTAAATTCAGTTCCTGTGGATTTATCTACCACGTCTGCTGGAAGTTTGTTCCAAGGATCTACTACTCTTTCAGTAAAATAATATTTTCTCATGTTGCTTTTGATCTTCCCCCCAACTAACTTCAGATTGTGTCCCCTTGTTCTTGTGTTCACTTTCCTATTAAAAACACTTCCCTCCTGAACCTTATTTAACCCTTTAATATATTTAAATGTTTCTATCATGTCCTCCCTTTTCCTTCTGTCCTCCAGACTATACAGATTGAGTTCATTAAGTCTTTCCTGATATGTTTTATGCTTAAGACCTTCCACCATTCTTGTAGCCTGTTTTTGGACCCGTTCAATTTTGTCAATATCCGTTCAATTTTGTCAATATCTTTTTGTATGTGTATTGTAACCCATTTGTGTAGGGTATTCTGTTGCTAGTGGAAGAGTGGAGGGCTTTTCTAATAAAGTATCACTGGATATTTTCTAGAGTGTTTATGTCCGAAATGTGATGTGGGTTCCAGACAGATAAGCTGTAGTCAAGAATTGGTTTGGCAAAAGTTTTGTACGTCTGGTTAGTAGTGTGAGATTACCGGAGCAGAAACTACATAGGACTATGTTAACAACTCTTGAAGCCTTTTTGGCGATATTGTATGTATTTTGTATGCTTTTCACTGCAGAACTTCTTAGCATTAATATCTCAAAGTATTTATATTTTCCAGAGCCTTTAAAAAAATTACACAAACGCCTAAATTTTATTTTCTTTCTTTTTTTAAAGGAACATTTCAGGTGTCTCTTAAAGGATAGCACAGTGGCATAGTTGCATAGCTTTGGAGAGAAAGAAGAAAACCAAGAATAAGAATAAAGATCTATAGTCTATATTTCCCCCCTCCATTTTTATTTTTCTCCTGTTGTGAAGATAGAAAGCTAAAACTGGAAGAATTTTTCCCCCTTTAAGCGAGAGAGAAAAACTCCCACCCCCTTAGAATATACTGTGGGAAAGTTACTCCGGATCGGCTGATGGCTTTCGGTAAAAAGCAACAAAGAAATTCTAATTTGGGATCCGCGGTGGCGCCTTGTGTAAAATGTACTACTTTGTAAGGGGGTTGATGCAGATTTGAACGTCATAAAAATCTCTGGTGTTTTGGTTCTTTTGATGCAAGGAGATTTTGCAGAAATAAAAAATTCCCCTTGGAAAGGAAGCAAAACACCTGTTTATTTTATCAACCGGTTGTCTCGATTTGTCCAATATAGTCATATGTGCAGTATCTAACAAATAGAAATCTTTGCCAACCCTTGCTAGCAGAAATCCCAAGACAACCTTCTTCAAAGTATAAATTGGTAACGGAACAAACAATGGTTTACTAGAATCAAACCTTCTGGGTAGGCATAAGTTAAGGAAAGGACTGGACTGAGGAACTGTTGACATTTCTCGGGCAAAATACAGTGGTATCTCTACTTATGAACTTAATTCGTTCCGTGACTAGGTTCTTAAGTAGAAAAGTTTGTAAGAAGAAACAATTTTTCCCACAAGAACATAAGAAGAGCCCTGCTGAATCAGGCCAAAGCCCATCGAGTCCAGCATTCTGTGTCACACAGTGGCCCACCAATTGTCCATGGGGATGTTGAGCAGAAAGAGAAGGCAAAACCCTCCCTTTCCCTTGACCCCCAACTAATGGTACCCAAGGGAACCCTGCCTGCCTCAAGGAACACTTGTACATCCGTTTCAATAACCACCTATAATACACTTGACATCCCTGAATCTGTTTAATCCTGCCTTGAACCTCTCCAGGCTGACAGCTGTCACGACCTCTTCTGAAAGGGAATCCCATAAACCAATGACCCTCTCAGTGAAGAAATATTTCCCTTGATTTGTCCTCAATTTCTGACCTATGAGCTTTAGGGAGAACCCCCTTGTCCTAGTATTGTGTGATAGAGAAAAGAATTTTTCTCTATCCACCTTTTCTATCCCATGCATGATTTTATACACTCTGATCAAGTCACGCCGTCTTTCAAGGCTGAAGAGACCAAGGCGTTGCAACCTGGTTTCATAAGCTCCATTTCCTTGATCATTCTTGTTGCCCTTTTTTGCACCTTTTCCAGTTCAATTCTACCCTTCTTGAGGTGTGGTGACCAGAGCTGTACACAGTACTCCAAGTGTGGTCACACCATTGATTTGTGCAGAGACAATGCAACTCCATAGACATTTTTCCTGAGCTGTTATTTCTCATGCCTGCAAAGACTATTTGTAGCTCTTCTGTGTTAACTTGTGCCTGTCTTGTGGCTCCCTTCCACACTTCTCTGTGGCTTTCTGAAGGGGGATTCTGCTTCTTCCTCTGCTTTGCAAGGATAAAAAAATAATAATGTAAAAAAGGAAATTCTTCCGGAAAGCTTACGGATTATCCAGATGGAGGATTATCATTTTTATTATTATATACCTGCGCACTGCCTCTGCCTACGTTGCTTTGGCATTTTTTGCTTTTATCAATTAGATGCTTATAAGTGCCAATTTATTTCTCTGCAGCCAGGTAAAAAAATATCATTTTTAGAACCCACTGGATGGAAGGATGGCTTTTAATGGCTGAATTGCTAATAGCGGGCAATCATATTGTGTAATGTTTCACATACTGGGTTTTGCAAAAGGCTTCGAGCTCACACTGGGGCTAAAAGAGGCGACGGTGTCTTAAAACCAAATAAATACAAAAAGTCATATTTTCTTTTGCTAAATTCAAACTCATATACTGCATCCCTGGGGAAGCATTGCATATCTCTCTCTCTCTCTCTCTCTCTCTCTCTCTCTCTCTCTCTCTCTCTCTCTCTCATATATTACCTCCGAGACCGCCTTCTTCCGCACAAATCCCAGCGTCCAGTCGGGTCCCACAGAGTTGGACTCCTCAGAGTCCAATCATCCAGACAATGTTGGCTGGCAGGACCTAGGGGATGAGCCTTCTCTGTGGGGGCCCCAGCCCTCTGGAATCAGCTCCCTCCGGAGATTTGCACTGCCCCTACCCTCCTTGCCTTCCGAAAAAACCTAAAGACTTATCTATGCCTCTAGGCCTGGGGTCATTAGCTCTTCCTCCCTGACCAACGAGTGTTTTAGTGTGTTTCATGGAGTGAATGGTAACGAATGGGTTTTTTTTTATTATATTAGAACTTTTAGACTTTTTTAGTTATATTAATTGGATT